>NW_020456221.1:1906904-1929404 GCF_003342845.1 Nothoprocta perdicaria | reverse complement strand
GTCACATAGATATGACAGGAAGGATTTCAACTATGGTATCTGGCTGGCATGTCTAGGTATCTGTTATTCCAGTGTCCATAATACAGATGGGAAAGAGGACTGGATTGTCTGCATACCAGAGTAGCACTTTCCAATGTACTAAACCTCAATATTACACTAGAAACCAGTCTTCCAAACCATGAGACCTGAGCAGTTTGACTGCACTGCTTTCACTGCTTGCAGATTTACCATGTTACTGGAGCATACATTAGGAGCCAGCCCACAGCTGGAAAGATCTTGTATTGTGCTAAGGTAGCAAAAAGAAAATGGAAATTACAGTACATTTAAAGTATAATGTAAAAACAGTTTCATAAATCATTAAACATAGTTGGGAAGAACGGAACATTTCTATATGAACACCAAGTATTTACACATGGCAAATATATCAGTTTTTCCATCTTCCTCCTGCATAAGTGCTTAACTAAGAGGCTCTCGAAATGGAGGGCAGTGATGAGCAATCCCAGGCTAAGGAAGCACAGGAGAGTATAAAAGGAGAATGACAGTAACCGTCCTGAATAAATGTGATTTTTTCCCTTTGAGGTTTAGTATGCTTTTCTGAAAAGGCAAAAAAAGAAGAAAATACATCAAATGGTTACTTTGTACCTTCTTTGTTACACAGTCAAAACTCATAGTCAACACTCATGTCTCACATGCTGTCCAATTAACCTTTGAAGATAGAAATATTGGGAATGGCTTTTATGCCTTTCTGTAGAGCATGCTGGAAGTTCAAAAGGTATAAACAGAAGCACGCAATTTTTCCCTTACTCTATCAAAGGTATATACAATAGAAGAGATTTTATTTTTCTCATGAATGCCTGTTCTAATATTTAGCAACATTTCATTTACTGAATGAGTTCATAGACTTGAGGAAGTTTCTGGTGTAATAGCTGTTACCCAAACATCTTCTGTGCATTTCTAGCCCTTCGTATGCAACTGTGTTTGCCAGCATCACTCTTGTGCAGCACCCTTTATTGCAGAGAATTAAATAAAGATTTGGCTAATGCTCTAGCTTTTTACATACATCTGTCTGTTTGCTAAACTTTATTCAAGTAAATAGTTTCTGTGGCTTCCATATGGTTATATTTACAAATATCTGCTTGTATTAGAGGCATCCCTGTGAATACACAATATGTCATGAAAACTATACAGGAAGGAAAACTATTCAGAAAACTGAAAACATACACTATTCCTAATTCATTTGGTAGTAATGATTAGGTTAAAATCTTGTATTGAAGTCAGTGATTTTTACAGATGACAATATATTATTTGTATACAGTCAACTAATGTTAGTAGTTGTTAATATGTGTATTGGAGATCAGACTCTTTAGTTATTGAAAACTTTAAATGCATTTGATCTAATTACTTGTAAAAAAAAAAAGAAGTAATTACCTGTAAAAGAAGTAGCAAAAGGAAACAGATTTAAAAACAAGGGTGTGGAAGACACCTAAGCTGTATAAGCTACCTGTATAAGCAATTTGTATTTCCTAGCTCAAGGTCATGTGCTTTGAACAATTTGGCTTATTCAGTTTCTGCCTATTAACAACTCTAGAACTCATGTAGAAGCAGGAAAAGTAGTTACCCAAATCAGCTGGAAGGATGAATATAGGCAAATACTCACAATTCTTTACCATTCAGCTCTGTGGAGATACTACATCATCAAAGACAGAATTGTTGTTATTTGTCATCTCATCTGAATTCAGAAAATATATTTTTACAAACCCTGAAGCTTTTGCTGATAAATTATGAATAAGAGAATTCAAATGAACCAGTGATATTTTATCTTTTCTTTGTTGTTGAAGATTAGTCACATGGGAGATAAAGGTAGAATCTGATGGAGGAAATGCTTCTGGACTTATATAGGATAAATAGCAGTCTTAAATATGAAGTATCCTTGTCTCACTGAATGCTGTATACAGCCAGTAGGCTGGACAGTCGTGCTTCTTTCCTCGTTCATCAGACATACTTTTTTCAAGACCATGGCAGAAGCAAGAGAAAGAAATAGTAAAATACTAGTTTGGGAGGTTTTCCACAAAATAGGAGATGAGTTTTTGCCTTTTTTTTTTTTTTTTTTTTTTTTTTTGGAAAGTATGTCTGTGTTCAGGAGCAATTTGAGGCTTAGAAACCAAATTGAGGAGAGATGCAGCATGTGATGTTTATTATTATGAGAGAAGGGCCACACAAATAAGGTACGTTTGGATGCTTGTGTTTTCATATTAGCTCTAGTGGATCCATTTTGGAAATCTGTCTTTCTCTCGTGCAGGGAGCCAAGGTGACTGGATTCTACCATCCTCAAACTACATTTCTGCAATGCTCAGCACTGTGTTGCCAAGTTGTTTCATGATGAAGTACGCTAATTGTAACAGTTACAGAGAAGGTACAGCAGCTAATATTACCATAAATAAACGTTTGACTCAGTATCCATTGAAATTAATATTTTTCATTTACTTCAGTAGGCACTTGATCTTGCTGAATATTTGATTTTTGAAGTGATGAATTTGACTTCTGTTTTTCAGAAAACAGAAGGCTAAAAGGTAGGCCTAAACATAATTCTGATAGGGATTTTTAATAAGAGAAAGGTATTACAACTGCAATTTCACCTTGCAAGAACATGTCCCTTGCATGGGACAAGGGAAGTAAAACAAGACTTTTATAAGCCTGCATATATTTTGGAAGCCCTGCTTTTAGAGTTTTCAAACTCATACATTTAAAAGGATTAATATTTGAGACTAGATTCTCAGCACTTTCTGAAGCTCAGGCCTTTTTAAAGAAGCAAGCCAAAATAATTAAGGCAGCCAAATTTTAAAGAGATTTCTGAAAAAAAAAAAGTATGTATATATATATGGCTTAAAAGATGCAGAAAGACTGAGTTCTTTAAGTAAAGTTTCTTTACACCTGAGTCTTGAACACATCAAGATGCAGACTGCTGAACTGAGTGAATGAGCATAAGGTATAGTTATACATATAATGGAACAGAAAATTGCATACTGGCATGCAGTTCTTGTGATGAAGAGATCTAGAAAAATTATCTATTTTTTTATGCTTCAGTAATTTCCAGTTCCTCTCCTCCAAATTAAAATCAAAGCTTTTGTAGAGAATTTATCTGCAAAGTACAAATATTGTGGGGAGTACTATTGAAGTAGAAAGCTGTCATTTCAGCAATTCTGAGTGCTGCAAAAGCTGTAACTAAAACTAAAATAGATTTTTTTTTTGTCTTTGGCTTAGCCATGGGAGAGAGTACAATAAAACAAAGGGAATATGAACCAATGTCCTATATATTTATAGACTGGTTATAAATAGTCCAGCCTCAGATATTAGAGAAGTTCACTTTCTTCATGTTTTCCTTCTTTTTCTTAGACTTGCATGGCTACAAGATAGGCACAATTATTTTTGTGTAGATCACTGCTGCTGTCCCTGTTAGATGAAAGGAGAAATTAATATATAAAGTGGATTTGGCTTATCTTTCATTAAATATCTCCACTACAGAGGTGCTTCT
The DNA here is from genome assembly GCF_003342845.1 of Nothoprocta perdicaria. Lineage (NCBI taxonomy): Eukaryota > Metazoa > Chordata > Aves > Tinamiformes > Tinamidae > Nothoprocta > Nothoprocta perdicaria. The sequence continues at coordinate 1,925,872 of NW_020456221.1, read as the reverse complement.
CTGTTAGTATGATCAGCATTTCTCAGCACTGTTCCATTTTTTGCTCTCTTTCAATAATCCCACTCTTATCTTTCCTGTTCTTATAATTGAAAACAATACTGTGGACTAAAACTGCCTTACAAATCCACTTTACTGAGGGAATGAATGAATACTGTGGAAAAAGAAAAAAATCCTAAAATCTGAAATTTCTTTCCTCCTCCCTGTCCATCCCCACACTCACCTACCCACCTGCCCACCCTTTCCCAGTTACAAACAAATGTTGGGGTAAGAGTCTTTTTGGAAAGATGAAAGAAAACATTGCATGACAAATATTGCCCAGCTATCAATGGAAAACTGACTCAAGGGCTGTATTTCCATTTTATAAAAATTCAGTCAGACTGTGATTGCATATAGTTTAATAAATACAAAACTCAAGCTATTGCTGCCATATGCAGATAGGATGACAGAGAAACTATTCTTTTTAAAGAAATGCCTGTATAGTTTCCACTTTAAAATCTTGTTGCTCTCTTAATTCAGATATGTGCATAATCTACCTCTAAATTCGAAGTTAAGAAAAAAAAAAAAAAAAAGCTCTTTTCCAGGATTAATTTAAGTATCCTGAAGAGCTTGGTAGAGGAATCCCTCTCTTCTTCCTCTGAGTAAACTGGATTACTGTGATTGTGCAGCTACATATACACCTCTGTACAGGTACTCCTGCTATGGAATTCACACTCTTACTCTTTAAATTTGCAAAATTAAGTAAGTACATTACATTTTACTGCAAAGTTTATTCATATTCAGCTACTATTTTCTTTCATTTACTTCCACTGGCCTTTGTGGAAGAGCAGATAACATTACTAGTGCTACTATGCATCATCTTATGATTTGCAAACATCATCTTATAGCCCATATGCTAAGAGAAGAAAATTAAATATGCTATTAGAAATGAGGAGTTTGATAAAGTAAGTCTCATTCTGTACCACTAAACAAAATGATTTAATATATTTCAGTGCCATGGCCTTGCTACATAATAGTCTATGTTAGCTCTTAAGAAAAATTTTACAGTAGGGAAAAAAAAAGTAATGATGATTTACTGCAAAAAGAATTTGATTTCAGAGTCATAGTTAAATATCTTTTTAGAATCCAAGTGTATCAAATGATTCTCACTTGTTAAAATGCATGTGCTGATTTCTTCAATGAAATCCTTCAGACTTTTAAATGTGGACCCTCCTCAAGGGGAAGAAAAGAACATGTTCATTATTCCCCAAAATCATGATCATCCATGTGTGCATTCCTTCTTATTTTATTATAGTTTTTACTCATTATTACAGTTCAGAAATAAGGCTTACTGGTGTGTAGAATGAAAAATCTTTCCAGGGAGCTTGGCTACATTCCAGTTTTCTGGTGTTGATGCAGTTTTAAGTAAGAGATTATATATTCTGGAACTAGTAATTTATCTGGTTCACCTTGCATCACAAAATGTCCGGGTAAATCCTGACTTATTAATCCCTCTGTTTATTTGTTTGTCCCATATTCTTCTTTATTGAGAAATCAATATGAGATGAGTTTTTGAAATGTCAGTTTGGATCTCTTCTTTATTGTGGATTTTTAAAGAAAATACAAAGTTGAGATTTGAGGCTTCAAAGCCTCCATCATATCTTGATCATGCAGACGCTCTGTCTTCTACGAATTTAGTGCCTGAGGGACTTCAGTTTGGGAATGCCTAGGACTAAAATCTTGCATATGATAAGCAGTTAAGTACCCAGTGTCTGTGTCTGCTCAAAACACAGCAATGGATCCTGAATATTTCTTGAATATCTCTCACCATCTTTGGTGAGAGAGAGATAGTGAATCCACTCTAGTAGCTCACTAACTGTATCACTGCTCTTCTTCCTTCACTCCCTCTTCAAAATAGACATGCTTCTACCTGTTCCCTCATGTTCACTTGTTAAATAAGGTTTTTGGCCTGTCCCTTTGGTTAGGCTGTAAGACTATGCTCTGAGCATTGTCAAAGGGATAAATCTTAATTCTGCATCTCCTCTCTTTAGGCTAAATTCTCTAATTGACAGAATATATGATAAGGTTTTCTGAATTACTTCTACTGGTGAGCAGAATGTTTAAATAGCCACTGCAAAGCTTTACAGGCAAATGGCTAAAGGAATCATGAGGGACTTGGAAACGTGTATTCCAGCCCCTATTTTTAATAAGTGCTTAAAGTATGCTATGTTAAGAGCCTCAGTTCAAAAACCTCTTTAGGTGACTGACTAGAACACTAAGCTAAAAGATCCACATTAAAGCTTCTCAAGCAAAAGAATATGCTAAACCTAATTGTTCTGTATCTTGGAAGTGTGTGTTGACCTAGCAAAGCATGGCCCCTTTCCCATCCTGACCATTTATGAAGAGGATTGGGAATACCTGTTGTGTTCAGGCAGAGGTGCAAAGTTTTCTACATTCTGTGAACTGGCTGGTGGCATCTCCTTCCATAAAATGTTGTAGTTCCTCCAAATGCAGTTATCTACTGGCTAGATCAGGTCCCAGTGTAGTGGTGTTGCTATTGTAATTTCCCAGATAGATGACTTACTCTACCCATGTATTGTACAAAGTCTACAGTTGTAACCTCCTAGCTGGAGGTTAGATATTACATTAGATGGCTAGATAGCCAAAAACTGAGCAATACTGAGTGCTGAGGAACAGCACATTTAAATCTATTGCTGACGGAGGATAGAGTTTTTAAACCTCTAGTTCATGCCTCAGAGGTTAAGTGATGCTTTGTGGAGCTGAGCAGGTAGTTAACAATGAGAAATTTCCCTGGATAAACATTTTAGAGGCAAAACATTTATGTTCTAGTTTAATGGAAGTCATTGTTTTTCACCTTTACTGTATAAATGTACTCAGCTGAGAGATAATTAATGTAAATCATGATTAAGAAATCCTTCTACTACTAACAAATAGCAGACCATTAATTTATTCTAGGTAAGCTACTAGACAGCTATTCAAAACAGACGAATGTTGAATTGAGAGGAGTGTTCTGGGATCGGACGGGGACGTGACTGGAGTTCTGTCAGGGATAGCTACTTGTTTTTTGGGAAAGACAGGCCACGTAGGGGAATTACTCTTTATGTGAGAGACCAGCTGGAATGTGGAATTGGTCTGTGCCTCAGGGTGAGTGAAGAATGAGTGGAGAGCTTAGGGGTAACGATTAAAGGGCAGGCAAACATGGAGGACACTTGTGGGCGTTTACTCTAGGCCATCTGGTGAGGAAGAGGAAGGCCATGAGGGCTCCTACAGGCAGCTGGAGCTCGAGTGTACAGCTCACAATCACAGGCCTGCTTCTTGTAGGCGGCTCCAACCACTCTGTTGTCTGCTCGAGAGATAACACAGCTAGGCACAGACAGCCCTGGAGGTTCCCGTAGAGCAGTGGTAACTTCTTCACACAGATGGTGGAGGAGCCAATGAGGAGGTGTGCTGCTGAACCTAGTACTACCAAACAAAGAAGAAGTTCCTGAAGATGTGGTGGTCAGGAGTAGCCTTGGCTGCAGTGATCATAAGATGGTGGAGTTCAGGATCCACTAAGGAGGATGCAGGGCGATGAGATGGATTGCAACTCTGGACTTCAGGAGGGCAAAGTTTGGTCTCTTCAGAGACCTACTTGGAGGAATCCCATGAACTAGATGTCCTAGAAGAAAGGGCCATCAAGAGATCTGGTTAATATTCAAGCATCACTTCCTGCAAACTCAAGACTGGTGCATCCTATGAGTAAAAAGTCAGGCATGGAGGGCACATGACTGCATGAATGAGCAAGGATTGCATGAATGAGCAAGGAGCTCAGACATAAGAAGGAAGTAGATAGAATGAGGAAAAGAGGACAGGACCCTTGGTAGGAACATAGGAATGTTGTCAGGGTATTCAGAGGTGTGATTAGGAAGGCTAAGGCAATCTTGAATTCCACCTGGCAAGGGATGTCAAGGACAAGAAAGGCTTCTTCAAATACATCGTTAGCAAAAGGAAGACTAGGGAAAATGTGGATCCACTGCTAAATTAGGGGTCCTAGTTGTAAAAGACATGAAAAAGGCAGCATACCCTCTATGCTTTACTCTCTACCAAGGCCTCTAGAAGCCCGCATCCTGGAGACAAGACAGGAAGTCTGAAGAAAGGAAGACTTGACCCTGTTAGAGGAATCCTGGGTTAGAGATCACTTAGGTAAGCTTGACACCTGCCAATCCACGAGCTCTGATGGGATGCACTCAAGGATGCTGCAGGAGCTGGTGTGTGCTAATGCTAAACCACTCTGTCATCTTTGAAAGGTCATTGACAACAGGTGAGGTCTAGAATAAAGCCTATGTCACCTCAGTCTTCAAAAAGGGCAAGATGGAGGACCCAGATAACCAGAGGCCAGTCAGCCTCACCTCCATCCCTGGAAAGGTGGTGGAACAAATTCATCCTGGGTGTTGTCTCTAAGCAAGAAGGTGGTCAGCTGAAGTCACCAAGGGAAAATCATGTGTAAGCAATCTAATAGCCTTCTATGAAGGAATAGCTGATAGGTAGATGAGGGGAGCGCAGCGGACGTTGTCTCCCTTGGCTTCAGCAAGCTTTGTGACACTGTCTCCCGTAACATTCTCATGGGCAAGATCAGTAAGTATGGGTTAGGTGAGTTGACAGTCGAGTGGATTGAGAACTGGCTGGATGGCAGAGCTCAAATCATTTTCACAGTGCTGCAGTCTAACTAGAGACCTGTAGCTAGTAGTGTCCCCTAGAGGTCAGTACTGGTCCATACCTGTACAGAGCAGTGGTGACCTGCTGGAGAACCACTCTATAGAGAAGGACCTGGGAGTCCTGGTGGACACCAAGTTACCCACGAGGCAGCAGTGCCCTCGTGGCCAAGAAGGCCAATGGGATCCTGGCTGCATCAGGAGGATGTTGCCAGCAGGTGGAGGGAGGGGATCCTGCCCCTCTGCTCAGCTCTGGGGAGGCCGCACCTGGAGTATTGGGGGCAGTTCTGGGCTCCCCAGGACAGGAGGGTTGTGGAGCTTCCAGGGAGGGTCTAGCATTGAACTACAGAGTTGATCAGGAGTCTGGAGCATCTGTCCTATGAGGAGAGGCTGAGGGAGCAGGGCCTGTTTAGCCTGAAGAAGAGAAGGCTGAGAGGGCATATTAATAATGTGTAAAAATACTGAGGGGAGAATGTAAAGAGGATGAATCCAGATTCTTCACTGAAGGTCAGCAACAGGACAAGAGAACAAAGAATGACAGGAAGTTCTGCCTGAATTTGAGGAAAACTTCTTGACTGTGAGGGTAACAAAGCACTGGAACAGGCTGCCCAGAGATTTTGGAATCTCCTTTGGAGATCTTCCAAACCCACCTGGATGCAGCCCTGTACCACGCGCTCTAGGTAACCCTGCTTGTGCAGCTGATGATGATTTCCAAAGGTCTTTTCCAACCTCAGTCATTCCATAATTCTATGAGATACATTTTATAATTATAAAGAGATATAATTATAAATATAATTATAATTCGGTGAAATACATTTTTCTACCCTAAGTGAGCATCTTTTCAAATTAATTTCTAATCCTGGGTAAAGGCAGATCCAAAGATAAAATTGTGAGGTATTGTCGAGGCTCTAATCTGGACTCTTTTCTAACAGTTTCTTCTCCTGCCAGTGGAATTTAGTGCTTCACTGATCAGTTGCCATAAGTGCCAGGTCTCTAACATGTTTTTAACTCGACTCAGACACATACCTAGTGTAAAACTGACTCACAGAAAGAAGCTGTTTACAGACTGTCAATTTGGGGGCCAAAAATGACCCCCAAATAGGTCTCTTGAGAGACACAGAGAGACAGTAAATATTCAGAGGATTTTGTAACAGAAGTTACAGGGATACATTTCTTGCCCATGAAGAATAGCTTTACTTAGTTTATTGTAAAAAGTTTACAACCATGACAGACTGGAAATGGCATTGCTGTAAATATGTCTGTATATAGGAACTGTGGAAAAGAGAACTTAGCAGTCAATTTCTGTTTACTGTAGTTTTGAATTTATTTGTATTTATGCAGAGTCAAATGATGAATTTACAATTCACTAGTGACTTTATCCTTTCATTGTGCTTTCTTTACGTAAAATGAGAGGGATTCTCTTTGCTGAAATATAAGGAGATAACAGCCTAGCATGGATAATTTTTGGAATTGCATTAAATCATTATGAAATAGTTCTTCTACTTTTGAAGAGCCTAATAGGCTACACTATCCCAGACAGCTATATAAACCTAAATCACAGAGATGCTTTCTGTGGAATGTATATATAGTCTTTTGACACTTTGAGTCAGCTTGCATGCTTCATTCCTGAAAACAGCATTCCTTCATGTATAACTAAGAATAATAGAGTAATTGAATCCTTGAGGTTGGAAGGGACCTTTAGAAGTCATCTAGTCCAACTCCCTGTACGCGGAGGGTCATCTAGAGCAGGTGGCACAGGGCTACATCCAAGTGGATTTCAAAGATCTCCAAAGAAGGAGACTCCACAACCTCTCTGGGCAGTCTGTTCCAGGGCTCTGTCACCCTCACTGTTAAGAAAACCGCACTGTTAAGAAAATTTTCCTTAAGTTCCTGTGGAACTTTCGGTGCTTCAGTTTGTGGCCGTTTCTTCTAGTTTTATCAGTGGCCACCACTGAAAAGAGGCCGCCCGCTCCTCCTCACTGCCTCCCTTGAGGTATTTATACACACTGATCAGGTATGTATAAATACCACTGATCAGAAGGCCTGTTCAGCCTCCTCTTCTCCAGGCTGAACAGGCCTGGCTCCCTCAGCCTTTGATCACAGGGCAGATGTTCCAGGCCCCTGATCATCCTGGTAGCCCTGCGCTGGACTCTCTCCAGCAGCTCCACATCCCTCTTGTACTGGGGAGCCCAGAACTGGACGCAGTCTCCAGATGTGGCCTCACCAGGGCTGTGTATAGGGGAACAATCACCATCCTCGACCTGCTGGAGACACTYTTCTTAATGCACCCCAGGATCCCGTTGGCCTTCTTGGCCACCAGGGCACACTGCTGCCTCATCGTCATCTTGTCATCCACCATGACACCGAGGTCTTTCTCTGTGGGCCTGCTCTCCAGCAGGTCAGTCCCCAGCCTGTACTGGCGTCCGGGGTTATTCCTCCCCAAGTGCAGGACTCTGCACTTGCCCTTGTTGAACTTCATGAGGTTTCTCACTGCCTAGTTGTCCTGTCTGTCAGGGCCCTCTGGCGCAGCCATTTGGGGTATCAGCTATTCCTCCTAATTTGGTGATGACACCAAACTCAGGTGGCATTGCTCAGGGGCATCCTGTCTCTTCATCCAGGTTGTTGATGAATAAATTGAACAGGACCGGACCGAGAACTGACCCCTGGAGGACACTGTAAACCACAAGCCTCCAACTGGACTCAGTGCCACTGATGACCACTCTTTGAGCTCTGCCATGCAGCCAGTTCTCAATTCTAAGTTCTCACTTCCCAGTTCTAAGAGGATGCCCAAGCATCTGCTTATGTAATAAACATGTATTTATGCAGATCCAAAGGAGGTGCAAGAGTTGTGTAAAAATAATAACATTGTGCACTGTTCTTAACTTACAGGTGTAAATCTCTTGGGTTTCTTGGGCTGCTGTGTAAAATTTCTTCTTGTTTCCCATGTGTCATTTGTGCCCACCCTCATAATGTTATTGAGAAAGTGCTTTCCAATTCTCCATCAGCTCTGACTTCAGGCATTTACTGAGTCTTTTCATATATTCCCCTCCTCCCTGAATTATCGTAATTCTAGTAATCTATTTTTAATGTGATGCTTATATTCATTTAATTCATTGCTTACTTTAATGTTACCAGAGAAGAAACACCATCAAAAAAATAATAGCAGTTTTGAAATCAAAACTACTGATCAAAGTTACTAAGACTTTGTTACTGGAGAACGTTGTTAGTATTGTAGTAATGCTCTTAGTTTTCAGAGCTGCTGAACACCCAAACATCCAATTGTCACTTTGCAGAACAAATATACTAGGCAGTTCCAATTTAAAAAAAAAAAAAAAAAAAAAAAAAAGTCTTATGGCCTTAAGAGTTTGATATAAATTGCACAGTTTCTAATTTTCACAGATATAACAGAAAAACATCTCTCCCTGTGATGACACTGCTCTGTTATGCATACATTAAGAAAAAAAAGGACATTCAAAAGCCTTCTGAAAGGTACCCTAGGTTAATCTTCACACATGCCTTAACAGGATAAACTATGTTACTCTGAGCTGTTAACTACTTATTATGAGTTCTTTGCTCGGACATTCTAGATAAGCTTGGCTTTAAAAAATGATTACAGAGAAAAGCTGTGAATCCTGGAGAAATTACTGATTTAATATAGCAATAAATGAATAATTTTTAATCTCTCACAAATTGACCTGAGATGGAAATATTACCTGTGACTGCAGCTAGCTCAGTGGAAAGTTTCAGAATGTAGTTAAAGCCAAAAATGTGTAAATAATAGGATGAATAAAAACAAGGGGATAGTTTTATACATTTCTAACTGAAGACAATGCTATAGCCTCTTTGAAGTCTGCAATGGACTTGAAGCAATGGAATTTTAAGAAGAGTATTATGGTACTAAAGGAAACTGTGAAGACAATGATTTGCATCAGCAAAACATAGAAAACACTTGTGAAAAAGATACTAATTTCTCAAATGTTTACAGTAAACATAACTATTTGCACTTCATAGTGTTATTAGAATAGTCATTTAAATAAAAGGGACTAAAATATAAAAAAAAAAAAGATGCAGGAAAAAAGGCAGCAGAGAACCTGTGCCTTCTCTCTGTTGCCAGAAAAGTTGGTGGAAAATAAATGAAATTTTGGAAATGAGAGCACTGGAAGTTTATAATGGAGCTGTATTTCGTAACATGACAATGTTTGCAAATTATTAGGCTAAAAGCCTAAGCTTTTAGCTCAGAGGGGTTAAAAGAAGACTCATATAAAAGGAGACTGATATCTATCAGTTTAGATTTATAGCTGGCATTTCAAATAAGAAAGTTTACAAAGGAGATCAAACCTCCTATCTCATATCCACTGCTGTCAAAAACATGTGGGAGTGGAGCTAAGTGGGGCTGGCACGTCCTTGCTGGTGGGTGAGGGTAGGAGAAGGATCTTCACCGAGCCTCCACTGCACCAGAGCTTTGCTCCTCTTAGCTCCACATCGGCTCATCTTTCTGTGCTGAGCACCAGGCTGTTGTTATCCTGGTCACGTGAAGTGTCCGCATTATCCTGCCATCATTGTATAAATGCCAAGGGACACAGGCTGTGCCCACAGCTGCCCAGTCCCTGCAGAAACCCTGCTTGGAGGCTGGGTACCAGGGAGTTTGTGGTATGGATCAAGTCTGAAGAAGGACAAGCTTGCTGGTAGGATCGTTCTCTACAGGAGGATGTGTCTTGTATCAGCAAGGCAACTTTTGTTATTCAGGACTTATGCCAAAAATGATATTCATATTCTACATGAATAGAATTTTTTTTGCAATTTCTCATTGCCATTTAGTAAGTGATATTCTTGCTTTTTAAGAAATTCAAGAGACAATTGCTTTTATATGCATGTTGTATTTCTGGCCAAAACATCACCTCTCATTCTTGTAATTATACTTTTCAGTTCCCCTGTCTCCAACTTTTTTAAATGTCTGCTGTCACATCTATTTTGGAATTGCAGCTTTGCTTAATCCCTCATTATCATTCTTTCCACCTCACATAGCTCAGCTCTCTAGTTCCAGTATTGTCTCACAGTGACTGCTGTCTTATTTTCCTTTCCAGTTGCACTGTCATGTGTTACTTTTCTATTGCAGGTCAGAGACTAGTGAGCATATTGAGTATCTTAGTATCCACTGAGTATCCACTTTAGTGTTTATTTAGAAATAAATTCTTTATATGAGGGAGCATTTTCAAAAAAGGTCAGGCTGTGCCTCAAAATAGCCATGCGTGTACCCTGCATACTCCCATGCAGTGTAAAAAATGCCTATTCATTTTTAGTGTGTTGGTACCTCTAAATTGCAGCCTGTTTGCAGTTCTGCACCAACCAGTTTAGGTGCAAATGTAGTCACAAATATCTTGGCAGAGCTTGTGCCTGACATGCAGCAACCACCTTTCTGCAAACATTAGCCATTCTGTTTCACTGGAAAATGATGCTGAATTGTTAAGCCTTTTTATTGCTGGTTCACATATTCCACTTGCTGTAGATTTATGACCCTAACCTAGATTCTGCATCTACTGTCTTTTAAGGACAGTTTTCAAAAGCAAATATTCAAGCCATGTCTACAAATTACACATTCACATCTGCAAAGAGATACTTGTGTAAAAAGACATGAGCAGTTGTCCTCTGAGAAATGCATTTAGTCTGTGTAAATAGTTGCCTGTAGAAATGAAAGCTTTACACTTCAAATACAATCAAGCTAAGTTAGAAGGAGTAAAAACTTCTGAATAACTTTTTTTTTTTTTTTTGGCAGGAGAATTAGGAAGTTTAGGTTCAGACTCAGCCAGATTTAAAAGTTCTTTTTAATCTATCATTAAACTGGAAGCCCTCAAATTATAATGCTATTTAATATTTACAAAGATTTTAGGTATTGTAATAAAACCAAAAGATGTGAGCAAATAACATGATAGTGTGGGGCATTACCGTGTCCCTTATTCACTAGTCATATGAGGACACCGTGAAGCCCGAGTCTCTGCCCTGCTCTGCCCAGGCCACCCAGACCAGCAGCACATCATAAAATCACAAGATGTTCTGGGCAGAGGCACCCTTTCCATATTGCTCTGCCGTGGCTAGACAGGCACTCACTGGTGCAGGCATGGAAGTGAGAGCGCTCACGTTCACGTCGTAGCTCCCAGATTGAAGAGGCCTGACTGCTCTTGGGCACTTCTTGTTTAACGCTGAATGTAACAGCCCCAGGTGGAGGAATTGGAAAACTCCTGTTATAATCCCCTTGTGCACAGAAGGGAACCTGTGCCTCCTATATCCTGAGAAGTGCTTAAATTGGGACCACTAAATAATAGCTGATTATTTGAAAAATGAGTGCTGGGCTTTATTTATTTATTTATTCCAACACAGTTTGTCATAATTTATCTCTGTCATGAAACAGCTTGGGAACAGCCAGTGATTTTGTGAAAAATGTAGTATCTGTCAGGGAAAAAAAAAAAAAAAAAAAAAAAACTCTATGCTGTTTGTCTTTAGGGGAACTGTGGTTTTAACTAGGAATTTGAAAATGTGGCTATTTCTCCTAATTTGCAGTGCAAAGGCATTTGGCAATGTTACTCTTCATAGCTCTTTCTTTATGAAATTGCCACGAGATACAGTTTGCCAGCCTTAGTTTTGTAATAACACTGATCAGTTTAAAAGGCCAGAAGTGTACCTGAAGTGCAGTTTCTGCAAAGTCATACTGTTTAATGCTATAAACAGCTGTCCTGTTCATGTTTATGGCTATGAAAAAAAATAAAGTAGAAGCAAATTTCTAACCTTTGTATAATTTGATTCTGGGTACAGAAAATAAGAAAAATTAGCCACAATTTTGATATTTTATTTTTGCCACCAGAGAATACTGATCTGGAAATGCCGTTCAGTAAATTTCTGGTAGATCAGAGAAAAAAAAATAGTCTAGGCTTTTTTGAATAAATAAACAATTTACATCTTTTTTTTATTATTAGTGCCACACTTTATATACATTTATTTTTATAGTGCCACACTATACATATATTGTTTATATACATGATAAATAAAATTATTAATGTATTATATTTCAAATAGCGTTTTCCTTTTCAGTCTGTAACACAAAACATTGTTGTAAAGCACAAATAATAGAAAAGCTTCATGAAGGTGAAAAAGAACTTGCCAAGGCTCAATGGAACTGGGCACCATTCTTGGAGGGGGGTCTGTGACTGAGTCTCCTCTTCATATCCTGTTGGAGTTCCTATTCGAGTTCCTATTCCAAAGAGCGCAGCAGGTTTTTGGCTAGGATTGTGTTATACCACGTGTACTCTCATTCTGTCTGACCCACCAAATTGTCACATATTTCATGGCTAAATAACTGTAAGGGGAGGGATTGGCTGCCCTTCCCCTAGCAACATTGCAGCTTGATTTTTAGGTCCTGCTCTCTGAAATGGAGTGGGTGCCTAAGCTGCTCCAAGCGAGGAGAAAGGAAAACCACATTTTCTTCCCTACTGTGTTTATGTGGAGCAGAAATAACCATATATTTATACCCACGCATCTTATATTTTATGAGAAGCACACAAATGTGGATAGCTTTTAAAAGAAAATGCTTACGCACCTATGCCACTGAATTGCAGCAGGCAGTTCAAGGTTGTGAAAGCTGAATAGGAGAGTCACTGGTTAAGTGTCAGTCTTGAGCAAACACCTCTATCGTTAGTTTGTATTCGTGATCAGCTCAAGCTTTGCATTTGGCTTCTGTAACCCCTCTAATTCCTGCGTTGGAATTCTGCAGTCGAGGTCAGGTGCCCAGCAGCGAGGTGTGCAGAGGCAAGCGCAGGCATTGCATCTTCATGCTTCGGAGAGCAGTGGCTGTAGCTGCTTGTGAGTACCAGTGCCAATAACTTCTTTGTGCATCACAGAGTGACACCTGACATTTTGACAACTTGTCACTCTCTGCATTATCTGACATCTGCATTACAGTTTCCAACATGGTACAGAGAAGTATCCTATCTGTTTACCCCAATGTTCTGTGATAAGGGGAGAATGGTTCCTCACCATGCCTGTGGGTGACCTTCTTAACTGGAGGATATATATATATATATATATATATATATATATATATATATATATATATATATCTTTTATATAATAACAGCATATATAATTATTAAATATTTATTAATATATAAATATTATAAACATATTTTATATAATAATATATATAATTAAACCTCTGTGAGATAGATAGTTTTGTTCAGACTGGCTTGTATGTCATTGATACATTTTTAACATCAAGAAAATTAGTCTGAGAGGAACTTCTAGGTCATACTTTATAACAGTTACAGCAAAGACTTCATAATTGAAGTCAGAAGACCTTGATTTTAGTCTTTCAAAGAAGCCAAAATGCTGTCAGAAGTGAAAAAAAAAAAAAAACGCTTTCCACGTATTCCTTGCTTCTGCATCAGACTTCTCTAACAGTCCTTCTAGCAGAGTATGGACTTTGAATGCATGAAGGTGTAGGCAGAATGAAAAAAGTGGCACTTCTTTCTTGTGAGGAATGGTTTGGTCCTCCTACGTTTTTAAAAGCTGTCTACAGTGTTACATGTATTTTAAAATGTCACTTTGTAAATACAAGAGCTACCAGTCTGTTGTATTGTGCTTCAGGGATTATTTTTACCCAGCTGGAATGTGGGAGATTTAGCTCAGTGTTTCCTCAGTGGGTTAAGATTTTATGGGTTATGTAGCAAATGTTAATCCTCTTCTCTTTAAACTTAACAGTTTAAACTTAACAGCTAGCTAAAATTAAGCAGTTAGTTTTTGGTTGAGTAATATGGAAACATAGGCTATAAAAGAGAAAAGTAGGAAGAACTGCACTTCAGGGAACACAAATTTCCATAAAATCTTTTGGCATATACAGTTCCTCCTCCTGGATCTCTCAAATGCAATTAAAATCTACAGGAATCCGTACTTATTTCAGAAGGAGCTGGATAAGATCCTTAGTTGCCATGTAGTGGATGATTTGTTACATATCCTTTCTTACGTATCCTTTCTTATCCTTCTGCAGTATCCTTTCTTACACAGAAGCTACCAAGAGACGAGCTCTAGTCTTCAGAGGCTTTCCTCTCTCCCTTAACATAACTGTAAGTCTAGCCAAGTTACTTGAGGAGAAATTTCCTCCCGTATTTGTCTTATTTGCCCCCGTTGTATCTGTTAGTTACTTAAGAAAGGAAAGTCATCACAAACAGTTGTTGGATTGCTAGCTCAAAGTACAGATTTCTTTAATATTGGCTTACTTTGACAACAGCTCAAGAGTGCCATAATTCTTCCCTGTCTTCCGTCATTTCAACTGGAGCTGCTGTCAGTCACTATAAAATAAATGTCCTATTACCTCTGCAGTAGCGAGGAGGGTGAAGAAGGCCCTGTCATGTGCAGGACAGCAGGCTGAAAGAGATAAGGTGGAGGGCAATGCAAAGGAGGAGGTGATGCAAACCTACCTAGCAAGAAGGGAGAAGTAAGATGATGTTCTGTTATTCCCTGGGTCAGCCATCTCCAAAATCAAAAATCCAGCCACACAAATACAATTAAGTCTGTATCAGGTAGAGTGTGGTACTGCAGAAGACACACAAGTGGACACTGGCTTTCTTCTCTTCCTGCTCTATTTATTCTGCAGCTGTATTCATTTTGCAAGCCCGTGGGAGATACAATTTCTACAAATGGAGCTGCAACGTATAATGACATTTATGTACAATATGAATGCATTTACAAGGCTGTAGGCATGATTTAGTCAGGAAGTCACAATAACAAGCTGCTGGAGTCTTGTGACTTGAGATTTGACTATTCTGTAGAAGTTGTAGGGTCTATCAGGGCATCAGAACTGTAGGAAAAATAAAACAGCTCCAATAACTGCAAACAAAGATGCAACTTAGTCTTCCTATGTGTTTTAAACGGGAAGGGCTACTGACTGAAGGCATAAAAAGCTTATGTATAGTGAATTTAAGATTTGAAATCTGCCATACACACCATTTGTCTTCCGATAAAAGTAAAGTCTCTCCCTCATGTTTTACAGCTTAATTAGGACTCATGGTATTAAGCATGCTAGTGTGAATTTTCCAACTACAATAAAGTACAAATCCTCAATAACTATGTTTATGGTAAAATGAAAGTATTGATGATAATGTATCAATGGGAAAAAAAAAAAGAATTCATTTTCCATGTATAGGTAAATGACACCTTATTACTTGGAATCAATTACTATGTGATTCAGAATTATGACATATTTTACGGAGATGAGGAGCGCGGATAAGATGTCAACTTTAGCTGGTAAGGCATTATACTTAAATGCAAACACTGTCTTACTGCATTTACCTGGTCAAAATTCTTTAAGCATTGCATTTTGTAGTGTTAAGAATAGGGTCACATGCTTGATAACCCTCACCCCACGTCCCTCTCTGCTTTGGCACAGTTTGAAAGAGAAATACTAAATTATATTATAATACCAGTGATTGTCCTGTGTTAAAGTTCAAAAAAAGAAAAAAAAAAGAAACAGTTTCAAACTGTGAAATAATAATGATAAAAAGATAGCTAAATTAAAAAAAAAAATGTAGTAGGCACCTGCTGAGCACATGCAGAAGCTATAAAAAATAGTATTAAAGCTGATGCAATTAGCTAGATAAGAAAATCCAATGCACCAAATGCTATCCAGAAAGGGTGGATAATTGAATTAAAGGAAGAAATGTTTTTCCAGGCTGACTTGCAAATTCCATCCACTATTTTAAATTTGCTTAATAGTAATAAAGTGTTATTAGTGAAAACAACAACAACAACAAAGCCTTTTAAGAGGACCAATAGGATGAAACTGGATGAAAGGTATGCAGCACTTCTGAATCCTGTTCTTACTTCCTAGGCTGCATCCCCACTTTTGAAAAATCTTGATTAGGATGTAAAAACTGCCAACCCAGGGCCCTTGTCTGTTGCTTATTCTCAATGCCGCCTTGCACACGTGCTCGTTTTGATCCAGAACATGCCTGCACTTTCACTGGCAATACACTAGGAGCAGAGTAATGTACAGATCAGTGGAAGAGCAGGAAATCCAAAGTAGAAACTGTAAACCCTGTCCTTTCCTCCTCCTCACGCAACGTTGTACCCCCTGCATGGAGTTGTTATTTGGTGTTTCCTCTCCTTTCCGCCAGAAGTGAGGCAAGGTTTCATAAGCCCTGGAAGCGAGCGCAGGGCCAGCAGGGGTGGGATTCCTACCGGAGCACAGGAATAAGCGCCAGGAATTACCGAGGTGGCTGTCAGGGCCACCTGGCAGGTGAAACCCTGCCAGATGCTCTCCGAACGGTAGCGTGTACATGTGGCTCGCACCGCTGCTGTTGGTCTCGCTGTGCCAGCGGCTGCTCTGCAACCATTTTGGTGGTGTCTCACACAGCAGTTTTACTGCTGCGTGGATACCCCGAGCAGTCCTTTGTTCCCCCACTGCTGTGTGCGTTAGCGCTGTTCTCCTTCATGTGGCTCTGCTTTCACCGAGTGGCATCCTCCGGTGTGCGTAGGTGCCCTGCTGCGCACCTGCCGGCTATTCTTTCAGTGTGAGCACAGCTGCTTTTCCTTCAGTGCTTTCCCATGTCTTGTGCAGGACCTGCCTCCTACACAGGCCAAAAGGCTGTTACTGAATTTCCTATTTTATTTATTTATTTTTTCTATCTATATTTTCCTGTTTACTTGGATCCTTTTACAAGCACAGAAGTCTCAGTGACAGGAGCCTGGCGTGAGTAAGGGCAACAGGATAAAAGCCAGAATAGCTTTCTTATAGCTTTATTGTGTCCTGTGGGTGTTGTATCTTCTATCTAAATCTATGCAAGATTTAAAAATGACTTGTCATTAGCTGTCACTTCAGATACTTTACAGTGGGCTTTTTGGCTCTCGGAAATCTGATTTTTCCTATGTCTGTTGAGCTTCCTGTCCCACTTCTGGTACATTTTTTTTCAACAGTTTCTATCTTGTTCTTGCAATTACTTGGTTTGAGAAAAAAAAAGAAGAAAAATAAAGGCAAAAAAAGTGTTTTCCAACCATCTTCCACAAAAATCATTATCAGTGAGACCTGCAGTAATTGTCTCTGTCTCACTCTCACACACGTTTTTTATACAAATGAACACATGAGTTTGTGTAAGAACAGTCTCCTTGGCAAAGCAGCAGCTTTCATGATCAGTAAGAGTAGTTTCAAGCAGTTCATAATGAAAAAGTAATAAAAATGAAAAGCCCACAAACCCAAAGAGCTCACATTTGATGCACAGGGGTTCACTGTTGCTATCATAGTCAGTCCTAGCAGTTCTAAGCTGCCCATGCTAATTGCAATGTATATGGTCATATGAAAGAATACAGCAATTCAACTGATAATAAATACTTCTGAAATTAAATAAAGTTTAAATGTGAACTTTAAAAGTATTTTTAAAAGATACTTGTTAGATTAAATGGCAACTTGCTGTTTCATTCCTGAGAAGAAGGTTTTCCTCTCTACTTGTGAAAGCAAACTGCCACCAGTTCCTAGTTCAGAACTTGAAATTGTGGTAAGATTTCACCAAGAGGAACTAAAATGAAACCTCTAACTGTTTTAACATGATGTGTGATTAGTATGACCTCTTGTGTTAAACACAGGAACATTCATTTGTTTACTGGCATAATGAAACTATCAAGCAAGTAGATGAAACATCCAGAAGCTAGTAACAGCAATGTCCAGTTCTGCAATCCAGCAGTAGATATGTTAAAATAGGGATTTGTAGCTGTTATTTGTGAAATAGAAAAAGAAATGCAATCACTTCCCCATTCAAACACAACATTCTTGTATTTATTTTGCCATCTACTAAGAACTTCAGAAGATCTTTTTTTTTCTTCACAATTCTAATAAAAATCTTACACAGTCAGAGTAGATGAAACTCCAGGATATATCCTTGTTGACTTCCAAATAAAATATGCAGATTTACACATTTGTTGAAGTCTTTCATGCTAAACTGGAGCCTGAGGACTTTATCCTCTGTTAAAAACACTTAAAAGACAGTATATTTAACCAAACATCAGGGTATGTCATGTATAGAGAAGAAAGGATGAAAACTAAACATATCTAAATCTTCAATTAGTTCATAAAGTATATATTTTGACAGGACTTTTGTGCAGAACTTTTAATTTACACCATACTGGAAACCGGAAACATTTTCTGATTCATATGCTTGAAATCATAGACAAAATAGGACCATCGAGATACATTAGCACTGTGCTGCCTTTTTTTTTTTTTCTTTAAACAAGCAGTAGAGGATCTGAAGCTTTGTTAAATGGCTTGTTCATTCTTAAAAACGAAAGCTTCATTTTTTTTGGTCTTAATGCTTGAGAGAACTGACTGCAAAGGGGAGTATTCAGATACACTTCATAATTTAAAAGCGCGGAATGATGTATTCAGAAAGTGCTTTATCATTCAGGCAAGTGTATGGAAATGAGTTTTTATCCAGAACTTGATAACTCTCTGGAGATCTTCAAAACCCTCTTGGATGCAGCCCTGTCCCTCCCCGGCTCGAGGTGACCCTGCGTGTGCAGAGGGTTGGACTAGATGATCTCTAGAGGTCCCTTCCAGCCTTAAGGATTCTATGATTCTATGAATTAAGTAAATTGTGACACACCAGAAGGCATTACGACGATGCTGTGTGTCACATACACCCCTACTGATGGGTGCTGGCTCAAAACAGACTACACTATATAAGTGTACTTAGATTCTGGTTGTTGATGGCTTTCAGAATAACCCAACTGCATATTTGGACCATAATGTCAAGTGTATTAGTTGGGGGGTTTTTGTGTACTTGCAATATGTGCTTGCTTTAAAGGGCACATTTTGGCTCAGAATTAAGTAGTTGAAATTTTATAATGTATTTAAAATGTCAAGTCCTAGTACCTCACCCAAATGATTTAAAATTCAATCCATAAAAGTGTGCAGAGTGCCTAGGGGGGTGGGATGTGGTGTGAGATGCAGAAATTACAGAGGTGCATGCTTTTGCCCCAGGAAGGCAATGCTCAATGTGAGAAACACTGGCAATATACCGAAATCTTCAAAGGTACAATTTTACAGCTGCAACTCTTGCAATTTGCAGAGACAGCGATGCCTGAGAATAACAAAATAAAAACCAAACAAAACGAAACAAGGGGCGGGAACCCCGGGCCAGAGGGGCGGCGGGCAGGCAGGGCAGCTCTTACCTCCGCGCGGATCCCCGCTCCGGCGGCGGCGGCGGGCCGGGCCGCTGAGGGCGCCGCCGTGTCTTGCGGGGCGGCGGC
>NW_020456221.1:1876817-1906772 GCF_003342845.1 Nothoprocta perdicaria | reverse complement strand
GCGCGCGCGCGCGGGGGCGGCGGGGGGATCCCCGCGAGCGGGAGGGGGCGGGCAGCCCTCGGCCCCGCCCCCGCCTCGCTCACGCCGCGGCCGGTCCCCCCCCCCCGCAGGTGACGTGATGCCCGTTGTTTTGGTGCGCGCGGCCAATGGGAGGCGGCGCCTGGATTCTACGGGAGCCGGGATGGGCCCGCGGTGGCGGCGGCGGGACTCTCCGCTGCGCACCATAACGCATTGCGCAGCGCGCGGCGCCGCCCGGCCCTCCTGCGGCTTTAACGGCGCGGGCATGGAGGCAGCGCGGCAGTCGGCGCCGGGCTTCTGCGCCGAGCAGCAGCGCCCGCCGCCGCAGTGCCCGCCGCCGCACGGACACGACAAGCAGAGCCTCCCGCAGCAGCAGCAGAGCCCATGTCTCCAGTGCAACAACTGCGCCTACTACGGGGCCGCGGCGGCGGGGGATAACCTGCCCCTGCTGCTCCGCGCCTCCTCGCCCCTCTCGGCCGCCTTCCGCGCACACTCGTCGCCGCTCTCCTCGGCCGCCTCGTCCCGGCAGGGCAGCCAGCTGAACGTCAGCGAGCTGACCCCCTCCAGCCATGCCGGCTCGGCCAGGCAGCCCCACCAGTACGCCCAGTACCACCAGTGCCATAGCCTGCAGCAGCAGCAGGCAGCCAGCCCCAGCAGCAGCGTCAGCAGCAGCAGCGCTCACCACCATCACCACCACCACCACCATCACCACCACCACCAGCAGCAGCAGCAGCGCCGCGAGAGCAACCCCTTCACCGAAATAGCCATGAGCAGCTGCAGGTACAACGGCGGCGTCATGCGGCCGCTCAGCAACCTGAGCGCGTCCCGCAGGAACCTCCACGAGCTGGACTCCGAGGCGCAGCCGCTGCAGCCGCCGCTCGCCAGCCCGAGCCCCAGCGCCAGCGCCGCCGCTGCCGCGCCGGAGATCGTCGTGTCCAAGCCCGAGCACAACAACTCCAACAACCTGGCGCTCTACGGCCCCGCCGGACCCGGGCCGGGCCCCGGCGCCGCCAACAACGGCGGCAGCGGCAAGTCCAGCAAGAAGAAGAACCAGAATATCGGCTACAAGCTGGGCCACCGCCGCGCGCTCTTCGAGAAGCGCAAGCGCCTCAGCGACTACGCGCTCATCTTCGGCATGTTCGGCATCGTGGTCATGGTCATCGAGACCGAGCTGTCCTGGGGCGCTTACACCAAGGTACCGCCCGATGCGAGAGAGGACACCCCGTTCCAGCAGAGCCCTGAGGCGAGCGGACCCTCCTGCCCGGCAGCCGTTAGGCGACCCCCGTCCCCCGCAACCGTTAGACGAGGCGACCCCTTCCCGCCCCCCGCGGGCGGCCGTTAGGCGCGGCGAGCCCTTCGCACCGGCGGCCGTTAGGCGAGGAGGGCCCTTCCCGCCCCCCGCGGGCGGCCGTTAGGCGCGGAGACCCCCGCCCCGCCCCTGGCAGCCGTTAGGCAGCCCGCCCCGCCCCGCGCGCGGCAGCCGTTAGGGGAGGCGACCCCCGGCCCGGGCGCGGCGGCCGCTGCTCGAGGTGACCCCGGCGCGTCGCGTTTCGCCGTGTGCGCGTCCCTGAGAGCCGCCCGTGTGTTGCCGTTGCAGGAGTCGCTGTATTCCCTCGCTCTGAAATGCCTTATTAGCCTCTCCACGATCATCCTGCTCGGCCTCATCATCGTGTACCACGCCAGGGAAATCCAGGTAAGGCTTCACTTTGCAAGTTAACTGCGGTCCGGTGTAGTGGCAGCAGTCACAGAGCTGTTTTTTCTAAAGGTGTTGCTGTGGTAAGTACTTCCCGTGGTTCCAGAAAGCAAAAACACTTATCATTTGTGTCCCAGTGGTCAGTGAACATACTTCAGTGCTGGAGAGAAATACAATACGCTACATGACATATATGTGCCAGGAAGCTTTGTCTACTGGGGACTGTTACCTGCAATTGTGCTGAAGGATCTGTTCATCCCAAGGATGTAACATGCTTTCTCTGTAACATGCCTTTTGTCTTCTGTGTAGAACAATGCTCGTTTATTTCCTAGTAACTAAATTTTGGGTTGTATATTTCCTTTGGATGGCAGGCATAATTTTCAGGGAAAAGACTTCTCGAACTTCTAGGTACGTAATCTTTTCTATTCTGTCTCAGAAACGAGCATGCTTTAGAGGAATATAAAGAGATGGGGAATGTTTATGTTGGACTTATTTAATGCAACCAAAACTGCAGCCACCAGTGAATGTGACAGAGGAAAACTTTCAAGGCAGGTAGGACTAAAGGTAGGAGGAATATAAATATCAAAGCCATAGAAAAAAGTCTAACAGATGTTGTCCCATCTTTAGCTTTGCTGAGTTTACTGAGTTCTGATCGCTTCAGCTCAAGAGATGAAAATTGTGGATTTCAGTTAAATTCAAACATATAACAGTTTTCAAAGTTCTGAAGTGAAAAACATCCGTAAGTATATTGGCGCTTTTACTCTTTGTGGAGATGTTGGGATACTGGCTGGAATGACAGTCTTCAAGGGCAAAGAAGGCTTTTTTAGTTTTGCCAATTAAGAAAAAAAAAAAAAGATAAAAATTGCATAGTCCCTTTCTTGAAAATGGCTGTTGCATTAGTTCTTACATGAAAGAGCAGTCTATACAGACTACTGTACTGTTAAAGAAAATATCGTCTATTGTCTTAGTGAATGAGCTCTTTGCCAAAATGCAGTCTTTATGCATGGAAAAACTTCTGTTTCTGGCACAAAACTCACTTTTTTTATACTAGTATCAAAGATGGACAACTGCTTGACCTTATTCAATATTCAATAACTAGATGTTACTGTAAGAGAATTAGAACTAGAAATTATTGGAGTGCTAATGAAGAGGTTTATTTGTGGAAAAATAAATGAATTAGGTGTTGCATTGTGAGAGCCTTCTATTTCAGTGTATCTTGAGTTGCTTGAAGAAGAACAAAGCTGAAAAAACAAGTTCTGTAAGGATTTGGACTTTTTTTCCCCCCATTTTCCAGAGATTTTAAATTTTAAATCATATACAGGATAACCCAAACAGTTACAGGTTTCTGCATAGGTTCTCTGTGAGTTCTTGCAGTATTTATCTGCATTTCTTTAGCTAAAGAGATGCAAATTTTAAGTCTTTCAAAGACTTTTTTTTATGGATCAGAAAAAAAAATCTTCAGTGGCATATCTTTCTTTTCCCCCTTTTTTCCCCCTTTTTTAAATAATTTTAAAGAACTCCTTCTTGTTTAGGACTGCACAGAGAAGTTGTGCGTTTGTATGACTTAAGGTTAATAAAGTTTTGAATCCTGCAAGTTATAGAGCACAAGCATACCCATTTGTTAAACGGTCATACCTTTTTTTTTTTTTTTTTTTTTTTTTTTTTTTTTTCATCTGAAAGACACTGTACACTGCAATGGTTGTGGTAGGGCCTGGGCTTAACTGCAGCTCCAAGGGGCAGGAAGGAAAGGACATTGTACCATGGCTAGCTATTGTGTATCTGATAACTTTTTCCTTTAGGCGTGATAGGTTTCCACACATTGACTTCTTAAAATGCAACATGCAAGTATGCAGAGCAACATTTAAATATGTCAGTGGTGACAAATTTATACTACAGTTGAAATCTGAAATCCAGAGATACCTTTAAAATACTTAATGGCTTAGAAATATAAAATACTCAGAACCTACTCTTTTCTTTAAGTTCATAATCCAGTGCATATGCAGTGTTTTTTAAACAAACTTAAAGCTGCTGATTTTCTGAAGAGTTTCTTTTGAGGTCAGTTTCTCAGGCTTTAATTCGGACAAATACTCTCCAAGTGTAGGGGAGTCTTCCATGAATGAGTTCTGTGGAATCATGCACACAGATGGTTGGTTCTGTTTGTAGCAGCTGTTGGTTAATCCAGTTCAAATTTGGTTATTTCTTTTCAATTTTCTCTGAAAAGTCCTTACTCAATATCAGCTAGTATAGAGTAAATTAGCAGGAATTCACTGGAAGAATACTCTTTTTTTTTTTTTTTTTTGTGTGTGTGTGTGTGTGTGTGTGTGTGTGTGTGTGTGTAGAAAAGCAGAACATCAACATACTGTACTGTCTGCCAAACCTGCCAAAAGAAAGTGGTTTTTTTGGGGGGGGGTTGTTTGTTCGTTTGTTTTTCCTATGAAACATGAACCTAAATACTCTGGGAAATAAGGTCAAAGTTTAGCAGTTACAGCCATTTTCAGGTTTAATATTTAGAAGTACCTGATGACCTGAAATACTTACCAACTGAAATGGGATTCAATTTTTTTTCAGTAGTCTATTCCCTTGGTTTCTTGGTAGGAAAGCTGAAGAGTCGTGCTTTTCATGCAAACCTGTTCAGTGTCCAGTGAAGGCAGATAAGGTGACTGTAATCAGTCCTTTTAAATGACCTTGCCTGCGTGTTCTGCTCTGACACCGAATAGTTAAACTGGACCATGAGTTTGCCTCTTGCAGACCTGGAGGTTGTGTTTTGGAATGGAGATTTTGTAAGATTTAGAGCGTGTCTCAGCAGCAGTGGCTTTGCGTGTGTGGCTTTGAGACCAACATTCTTGCAGTGGTTGTTTTCATTATCGCTGTGTTTTGGTGAGGCGGTAGTTGCTAAGCAGTGGAGGAGGCAGGTTCACCTTGGCGCGCAGGTGCGCGGGGCGTTCCCCGCCGCCGCCTCGTTCAGCACCGCAGACAGCTCCGCGCGCCGCCCGCCTCGGCGGCACCGGCCCTCGCCGCCCCCGTCTCCCCGGACTCCCCGGCTCGCAGCCGGGATGCGCTCCCGCCACCTCCCCGCGCCCGCCGTTTCACACAGCCACTTCTCCGTGTCCTAAACCTGCTGGCAAAACACGTCATCACCATTATTAATTCTTGATCTTCCAACAAACCTGCCCCCTGTTTGACAGATGAAAGTCTCCACAATGGTGTAACTGCCGCACTTAGAC
This sequence comes from Nothoprocta perdicaria, assembly GCF_003342845.1. Taxonomy (NCBI): domain Eukaryota; kingdom Metazoa; phylum Chordata; class Aves; order Tinamiformes; family Tinamidae; genus Nothoprocta; species Nothoprocta perdicaria. Next base: position 1,901,837 of record NW_020456221.1, on the reverse strand, counting down.
GAAAATCCCTGCCTAGTCCTGTGAAAAATTTGTAATGTGAAAATATTTTCATCAAATATGCTTTCAGTGATTGCAGTAGATTGATTTAACTCTGTGAGTAAAGCACAAACTGTTGTTCTATTTATTAATGTGCGTTAATGTTAAGTTTGCAGTAAAAATTGCATGAAACCAAATAATTTTAAATTATAATTCTTAGCTTACATTATTGTTTACAGAAAAGAAAGGGGGAAAAAACCCACAAGCAATACTTCCTTCCTTCCTTAACCTCCAACTCTGGAAAAAAAAATCAAGTAAACAACAATAATGATATTTAAGTTGAGTTTAAGTATGGTGACAAGCCCAGGTTTGTGCATTCAGTTCACTGTTGTTATGCTTGTTACACTGTTAAAAATGCCACACTCTGAACATTATGAAATGTTCATTATTCTTTCTATAGGCTTGTGTGTTTTTTGATTTGATTCTTTTAAGAAAGGGGCCCTTGTTTGAAGGGCCAGTAGGAAAAATATAACTCAGCATTGTCCCAGCCTGAAAAGAGTATTTCTCTATTACTCCAGTGGAAAAATACACATTTGAACAGGTGCAGAAGGGAAGAATATCTAAGAAGATAGCTTCATCCAATTATCATTATAATGTACAATGTTTAAATTACTCACTTCTCTCACTACTCATGCATAAAGTATTTGTTATTTCATAATATTTTACATAATTAAAGCAGCGCAATATGATTAAAATTGTTTGTAGACAATTTTTTTTGTTCCATTCCACCATTCTCTAATGGAATTTGCTGTTAATAATTCCGTGAAAGTTAAGAACCTTCTGGCTAAACATTCACATGGTAAAGCTGAAGTTTGTCTATTTCTGCTTGACAGTAGACCTTGCGTGTGCTGTCTCTCTTTTGTACGGCTGAAGATGGAAATGCTATTTAAATATGCATTCTGAAGTCTTGCTAGTACTTTTTTATATCAGAACAAAGAATTAACCCCCAGATTTCTCATGTGATTCCCTTAATCCTTTTTCTGCGGTATTTTATCATAGCCTGGTATTTATTCAGGGATGACTCTAACTGGGTAGGATGACTGTGTTCACTGGGAAATCTATGCTTTGATGCTGGAATACTTACCTTATCCCTGTAAATAAACATTGCTTTTCTCTTGCTCTTTCTGAATAATAGTAACCTGTGGTCTCCTGAGTTGAATCTGAACCTCTTCTCTCTTTTTTTTTTTTTTTTTTTTTTTTAATTTTTCTTTTAATTTTTTTCCTCTCCCCAATGATACAGATGTTCTTAGTCATGCAGAAAAATAAAAAATAGAGATTTTTGGCAGAAACTAATGGAAATCTTCAGTTCCTTATATGTGTATTAAAATTTTTAAATAGTTATAAATTGGGCTGTCTGTCCTCAGGTAGAATTCCTTTGGAAAGTCATGCAGACTTCAAAGATAAGGTTAAGCCATTGCTCTCACAGCAAAGTTCATTTTTAGAATTCAATCCATCACTTTCCAGGACTCCAGGGAAAAAGTACCTTCAGTCCCTAGTGTTCTGAAGTGGTGGAAAATCATGTGGTACTGATTTGGACTGAAGTACTTAGGGTCTCCGTTAGTTTTATGGAATATTATCACTGATGTGAGCCCAAACACCTTGCTGAAGATTAAAGACTCTTTTCTCCTTTTCCCTGTCTCCTGAAAAATGAAGGAACAGGCAATACCAGGAAACAGTAGTGAATATTAATAAATACACTTCATGACTTAATGATTAAATGATTTTCATAATCTATTGTTATAATAAGATCTATTTATGGAACTTTAATAATCTTTTTGCTATCAATAAATTTTCTTCTGCAAAAATCCTTCACTTACTAACAAGTAAGAACTTAACTCTTGCGGTTTCCCATTGTAAGCAATAATGAGTATTCTGCTGGCCATTTATTTATTTGTTTATATCTGAGTAATCCTTTTGCATTCGCCATGATGATACAAGTTTACCTCATTGTCAGTCTTATTGGAAGTGTGTTGACTTTGTGCTAAAAGAAATGGAATCTAGCTTGCTTTTACTTGGGTATGTTGAATCATCACTAACAAATACAGACATTAAAACTTACGGATGCTGTGTAAACAAATGAGGTAGATTAAGAGCACAGAATGCAAGTCTGTTGAATAACAGCTGAAATCAAGTAATAAACTTTGAACAGTAATTTTATTCTAATCTAAACCTGGTGGAGAATTACTGAATTTTTTCTGTGTGTTCCAACAAACCTTGGGTCAGATGATAGCAGAGTTTACCATATGGCAGTTGTGGTCCAGGATGCAGTGGCTTCACATATAAGTAATCCAGAGAGACCGTATCCTGACAAATTAACACTTTGGACTATTTATGTGCTATTTTCTTTTGGTTCAATTCAGTGCATCTTTGAATGGATTACTTCTGTACAACCTATTGACCTAGGAAAAGTTGCAGGTGCTGTGTGTCTCTGAAAATCATTTCTCTAACGTGTAAGGCACCGAGGGCAACAAAGGGATCCTTTAGCAACTGGAAGAATCTGAGACCTTTTTCATTTCAACAAAAAGTAGAAGATGCTTAATTCTTACAGACTCCACTGCAACACAGGGAGAGGTTGTTTCTTGTGGTCAGACTGCTGAATGATTCACCCAGCAGTAACTAGTATTGACCATTCAAATGCACAGTTGTTCTCAGTGCTCTTTAATATTGCTGTTCAAAGTTCCTCAAGTCATAATAATACATAGTAAAGTGTGTAAAGGAATGTTAATAGTCAGAGTGGTAAGAGAACATTTGTAACTAGACACTACATCATGAATTTGTATATACTATTTAGCTTATTTGAAATCAGCAGAGAAGCTATTGTGTACTGTTTTAAAGGCATTTTGTATGCACATCTTAATCTAAAAGCATTATATACATTAGGTCCTGAAATTTATCTCATTTACTTTCCTACAGCTCTGGGTTACATAAATATAAGTGAAAGGAGTACCAACCTTTACGTAGTAGACTAACATCCTTGTGATTCTGTTTATAGTTTATATGTAATACAGCAAATACACAAAATTTTACCTTTCGAATTTTATTTTGAAACACATTTATCATCCATTTTGAATGGAGATCAGCACAGCAGTAGCTGCTATGTAGAACTTGGGAGTATCTGTCAAGTAATGAGGACATTTTTGTACAACTGCAATCGGCTTTTTTCATCCTTGATTTTGATGATAAAAATCTCTGTCACATTTCCTCACTAAACTTTGCAACTTGCAACAGCAACTTTGAGCTGTTTAGCTCATTCTAAGACATAAATTAGGCTGAAGAAAAGAGGCTATAATTGATCCTTTAACTGGCTTTCAGGTAAGCTAAATATATTGGTCATTGTACAGCATTTTTTTTTTATTAACTGAAAATCAGCTCTAATGCAAGCAGAAAAAACAAATAATTTTGTGAGGAAACTCTGCTGTGTTGAGAAAGTCACGACAACACAAAAAAAGTTTAATATCTGTTTTCTTTTTTCCTTTTTTTTTTTTTTTTTAAGGTATAAGCTGTATTGCACTGAAAAGGTGGATGGAAAGTTTCTACTTTAGAAAAGTGATATCCAAAATATCTAGCAATTTTATTTCTAGTGGACAGTGTATTTATAACTGAGGAAAAAAAAAAAAAAAAAAAACCAAAGCCCAAAAAACAGATTTTGTCCAGTTTTTTGTCTATTTGATTTTGAAAAGTACATGAGATAATTTCTTATGCTTGTCACAATCTGAGAAGAGAATGTCATGACAGCATATTCTACAGCTGTGGACAGAAGGCTTTCTCTAAAGTAAGCAATAAAAGTAAGCAATTTTATCTTTTACTTTATCTAAGTATAGACTTTTGCAATCAAAAATGTTCACTTTATATCATACATCTATGCTTTATAGAATACTGTGCAAATATAATTACTAGAAATCACATATTTGTACCATATTTGTTCATTGAATATCATCCCTTGAACTGTCCCTGCAATTCCTGTTATTTACCTATGTGAAAGTTGTCCTCAAAAAATTAATTTTGTACTGTAAAATACTGTACTGACATTTTAAAAGCAAAAAGAGTTATGAATGTTCAGCATTCACTGTAGGCAGAATTCTAAAGTGGGATACGTGCATCTTTTAAGATACTTCTGTATCTCACGGATTTGGTGAGGTATGCAGGACTTTACAGAAGTAGTCCCTTTTGGAGAAATAGTAAACCCTTACAATGATAGATAAGATATACAAATTCCATATTAAAACAAAACAAACAAAAGCCCTCAAAATGGTTAGAACTTATATACTTAATAAAGTCTTTAGACTAAAATAAACTTAAATAGTATTTTTATTTTAATGTTGCTACACCTACTTTTTAAGGAGTATTTTACTCTGTTGTTTTGCTTTTTTTTTTTTTCTCCAAATGAGTATTTTTATTTAAAGAAAACCTACTCTGCCACAGTGTGACTTTAATTCCTGTTAATACTCTAGGGTTACTGTGAAGAAGAGAGAGGAGTTAAGTTCTGTTTCATATTCTTGACCAACAGAATTGTTTATTGAATTATAATTGAGCATGTATGCAAAAGTTGTTAGGCAATAGGTGCTGTGAGAGTCACAAACAGGAAAATAAAAGGGAGTACACATGTACACTTGTAATTCAAAATATAATTTGTCCTGTAAAAGCTCTTCTTTTTTTTTTTTTTTTTTTTTTTTGCTAAGGACCTACTGTTAAGTCTACGTATTCAGAAGTGGATTTTGGAATATTTTTACTTGTAAAAGAGCGTATTGGAAATACTCCTTTTGCTTGTAAGAGAGCATATTGGAAATAAAAATGATGAGAAATAAGTGTACATAGCCTCATATTCATAGATTGTATCGTCACCTGTGGGATATAGAGCTTCCTGACCGTTCTCACCTGTAGTGTGCTAAGTGTGCTTGCTTGTAGTTTGAAGTGTAGCTGTGTGTCTTCCATGAAGTTACATATCACTTAGAAGCTTTGATGGGTAGAGCTACGTCAACCTGTAGAAAAGTAAAAAGCGTGTATAACAAGCTTTTATGCATTTATCATTTGTCTCTGGGAATTAGCTGGAAGAATCATGTTTTTCTTTTTACCAGCTAAGAGAGAGTTTTGCAAAGGGAAGACTGAGATTAAGAGTTCAAGTGCTTTGGAAATCATGTGGGATTGGCTTCAGCTCTACATCTGAAGCTGAGGCTTGCCTAGCTCGTAGTCTTATGAGGAGACCAGTAATTTTTTATGTAAATAAAATGCTGTCAAGAAGCTATGCCTGTAATTTTCAAGAGCAGGTGACTGTAGATGATGTTCCAAGATGATAAATGCTCTGCTGTACAATAGCCTAATCAGATACTGTTGGGGATCTTTATGATTTCTTTTTTCTGTAACATTTGTGTTTTCTAGCTTTTATAGCACTGCAACTTTCGTTATATAACATTACTACAGGTATATGCAGCCCTTTCCATACCCTGACCTTTGACAGTAAGATCTTTCAGTAGAATAATGTGTGGTGAACTTCAACTTAAATCTCTTAACAAACATGAACTTTCACTTCAATATGTGAACATTATTTCTTGCTTTGAGACAAATCACTATGCTTTTAAAAATAAAATCTTTGGCAGCTAGGGAATGAGGCATGTCTTAATTAAAAACAATACAAAAAATTGCATAGTAGCTTTGATTCAGTCTGTAACTTTGCACCCATAAAACCTGCACACATAGAACTTTGTTTTCAGTCTGGAAAACTGAAGAAGTACTGGGATGTTCATATGTGCCTAGACACAATGTGGTAAGTGGCTTCGCTGCTGAAACAAATAGCAAATGTGATTTATAATAGCTGCCACTGATCATTCACTGATAGCATGTAGGTTATTACCAAAGTTTTCATCAAAAGTATTATCAATTAATTTCTACATACTATTAATTACTACTTTTTTTTTACACAGCAATGCACATTTGAAATGTGCTTTGACAAAACATGACTCCAGAGAAGAATTCTTGTTTGTGAAAATGCCAAAATTTGAAGGATTTTTACAGCATTTTAATTAAGAGAGTCTTTGTGATATTTTAGGAGTTTGTTCCATCAAGCCCCCTCACATCAAATTTAATTACGAATAAAACTTTTTTTAGGAGACTAAAACATTTTTGACTGGATATGTATATATTAAAAGTTAAGAGGCTTATTACCTGTTCCTTACTTCTCCAGGGAGCTGTTTGTTTGTGTAGCTTGTGTAGTTTAGCTGCTCCAGCCAGATTGTGGCTGCATGTGTTCCTTTAATTGTAGGATATTGCCCAAATGTTGTCCTTTGGCAATGCGTAAGGAATGGGCTCATACAGAAGTTTTTTTCCATCCAATCTAAAAAGATACCCCATGACTTCTACTACAAAATATGATCTGAATGATGTTCTGGGGTAAAGAGAAGTCACAATAAATTCTCTGGTTTTATTTGTTTTCAGTTTTGAGTTGTATTGTACAGGACCATAATTTCCATTCTGTTGTGATTTCTGCAGTGCATGGCTTGAAATAGTTGCATCCTTACGCAGTAGCATAGATCTGTACTTGGCCAGGACTATTTCCAGTACAGTTTCAAATATTTTTAAGATAGTCTAATAGCAAGATTAATGAAAATGAAAAAAAAATTTTAAAAAAGATGATTTCCTGTGGTCAGTCTGCATTCCAGATTCTCCTGAGAAAGAAGAATGTTTGATTATCCATCTTTTTCCAGCCATGTATGAATAGACAGACGTTTGTTTCCCTCCCAGCAACAGATCAGGGTCCAGCAAAGCCAGATGAGAAATCTAGCAGTGTGGTTGGCAGCTGGCAGGACATTCATTTCTCCTGCCATTTAGCACTTACAAGGAAAATTTAAAAAGATGAATAGTTCTTTGGATCTGGCCTCTCATCAGAGATGTCAGTTAGCTCATCTAAAATTAATAGTTCTTGTGTTTCACTTGTGATTTCTATGCATTTGTGGTTAGTGTAGTTATGTTCACTGCTGGACATGAGGCTTTTTCAGACCTGGGCTGCTCCATTTGACATAGTTGTGAAAGTAAAACTTTCTAAAACATTTTTGAAAAGCAGCTTTATTTTTGAGTCATGGAAGATGGTGGGGTTGGTAACACTCAGTGCAAACATTTCATTTATTTGGTTTGCAGGATTAAAAAAAAAAAAAGATAACTTCAAAGGTAGATAGAGCATCTTTTACTTGAGAGGGTTCCTGTAAACCAGACAGATTTGATGATGCTGTAAATTCAGATAGTAACAGAACAGCCTCTAGAAGGGTGTATATCAGAGGAGGTGTTTGATGGAAAATGCTGTGATTTTATTTTTGTATGCCTGAAAATACCTTGGTGAATCCAGACAGCTTGATTAAGCTACTTGTGCTTCAGTTGTAACTGGTAGTCATCAAGTGAAACTCTTCACCTCTAAGAAATATATTACTTGTATCCATGCTTATTCAAGCTAATACTGAAAGTTACCTCTTCTGAAGATATTTTCACTTCATCTGTGAAAAAGCATGAGGACTCTTTTATCCTCCATAAGGTTTAGCCAGAAGCCCACCTTAGGCCTTAAGGAAATACCAGATGCTAAATGGTTGTTTTGTTGTTGTTCCCTCCACAGCGTTGCTTGACAGCATGCGTTATAGAGGCAGTGCTTGCAGGACTGCTGTTGTACAGTCAGGATAAAAGTGTGATGTTGTTCATGTAGATTTTTAAATATTGAAGGGTGCCTAACTCTACTTCTCTGGCTGCCCAAGGTATTTACCATATTTAAATAGTACTGCTTTAGGATAGTGCTCATGTACTTAGGTTTTATAGTTCTGTACTTAGACTTATTTTAAATATAAACTTAAATTAAGTTCTATATTTAAATATGTTTGTAAGATGATAGACATGTTGCAGAGGACTAATAATTCATATAGTACTGATGTGTATCATCCACTACCAGTTAAATTAATCAATTTAAAAAAGGAAATGTGCATATTTCCCCAAATAAATCATACAGAAACACTAGAGGATTATCTGGGAAGGAAGTTTCTTATGTATATGATGTATTGATGTCACTATTAGTTTCTTTAGAAAAAAATGAGATCTAGAGTATCAGGAGTACTCCTTTGGCAAATAGAATTAATTTATTTTATCTAGTTTTAGGTGCAGTGTTATGTCCTTTAACTTGTGTTTCACCTATTCCTTTGCAAAAATATTGTCAATTCCTTCAGTAAATATATATGTATTATATATTTGTTCCAGTTTTCCCTGTAGTAATGAAACTGATCTTCCCTGAAGAGTGTGAGGCTTCTCACACATTGGAAGCAGTGGCAGATGGCAGCTGTTTTGGGAGATGGCAGTTCCTCATGCAGCGATCTGTAGGACAAATTATTTTTAGTAAGGAATAAAAAAGCAAATCAAATGAAAAATTGTAAAGAAATTATTTCAAAATAGCACACAAAAGTGTTGAATAGCAAATGGTTTTCAATGGCTTTTGTTTCTACAGGAAGATTACAGAAACAGTGTTATTTTATGTTTGAGATGCTTGAAATGGGGAAGAAATATGGCAGAGAGCACTAAGTTTATTACAGAGTACAATCTAAAACTCAGTTTTGTAAAATAGAACTGTTATTTTGTTGGAAGGTGCATTCTTCAGAGATAAAGTTTTAGAATTCTTTCAGTGAATATGAAATTCACCTCTATCTGTGGAATCTGACCAGTGCTTCTGTTACTGTACTGCCAAGATTAGCATACTAGTTACAGAAGACCACTAAAAAGTCTAGCAAATGTTTCTAAAGAGATTTGTTTTGAAATAATTTTCTTTGTTTAAATTCGTTCATTGTGGTCATATGATGTTTATATTTGTGAAAGAGCAAATTCAGTATTTATTTGCAGCTTTTGCTTTTAGGTTCAATAAAGCTGGCATAGTTAGTGTTGTCTACAGTTTCTTGTCCTAGTGATGGAACTGAGCCAGAACAGGCCAGGTAAAAGTAGGGAGTAGTATGGAGTGGCAGTTGAATTGAGTTTTGCACAGATTGTATTTATGCAGTGTGGTTGATGAAATGATTCCTAAAAATTTGCTATAGGCAAGTAAACTGTTCTGTCCTTATACACTTTTGGAAAGATAATTTGAAAGCTACGTATATTTTTTGGTTCACCTCTAAGTTGTGTGGAGCAGTTACTCTGGATTGCTCTGAGTCATCAGTATGCTTGCTAGTAGGAATACTTTTTTAACATAGACTTCTTTTTTTCTCTCCTTTTTCTTGCTTTTTATGTTTTAAATAACAGAACAAAACATAGTATAAAACAAGAGCAATACTGTTTTAGTTCACCAGTTCCATTTCCTCCTATTTTGCATTTTTGTTCAAAGGAAAAAGGTAGGCCTTCTACCTAAACTGCTCCTTCTGTATTATTCTTTCAGCACTTATGCAAGATAACATATTCAGAGATGTAAGTCATGCTCCTTCTACATAAGCTTGCAGGACATTTTTTGACTGTCAAATCCAAGCACAAGAGCTTTTGGGAACTGTTTGTCCTTAATGGAAGCTTTCCAAATGTTGTAATTTAAAGAACTTACTCTCATTGTGTTTATAACTGTTAAATAAGAATATTATTAAAATGAAAAAAAAATGCCTGTAAGAGATACTGAGTTTGAAATAGCTTTTTATTCAGTATGTTTACTTCAGTATCTCAAAGGAATATGGTGTGCCTGAGCAGTGAATTTTTATTTCTGGAACTCTGATTTGGTTCAAAGGTTCATAAAAGTTCAAGCAACTAAATATCTCCTAAAGTTATAAATATGAGGACATTCGAGTGAGATTGTTCCAGCAAGAGTCTGAACTAAATTAAATTATGAATTTGCCTCATGGAATGCCTTTTTAATAATGAAAATGTAAAGATCTTTTTTGTTTTGTACTTATATTTTTGGTAAAAGCCAGTCCTTTCTGTTAATAATAATGTCATTATCAAATTCTTTTGATCATGTTATAAATTTATAAGTTTTTGAGGATTTCTTAGTCCATTATATAATTATGCTCTCCTCAGGGGTTTCTTCTGCACTGGGGAAGAAATCTGGATGTCTAAGAACATCCTTTTTTTTTTTTTTTTTTTTTTTTTTTTTTTTTTTTTTTTTTTTTTTTTTTTTTTTTTTTTTTTTTTTTTTTTTTTTTTTTTTTTTTTTTTTTTTTTTTTTTTTTTTTTTTTTTTTTTTTTTTTTTTTTCTTTTTTCTCTTGGAGTCCTTGCATTTCACTCGACACTATCTCCTGCATAAAGTGTAACTGAATAGAAAGGATTGTAGTTTGGAGATTTATAAGACTGGAGGATCTTACACTGTGCCCCTGAAACACAAATATGTGGGGAGAACTGCATGCACAGAATATCTATATGTCCCAGCAACTATTGAGTGCTGTTCTTTGGCATTGTCAGCTCTGAAGATTTTAGCTATTTCATAGTTAGTCTGAGACGAATGATAAAGCTGAAAATGTGGTCTGTAGAATTCAAAAATACTGAGCAGTGCTTCCTTTATATTTCTATACTAACGTATCCTCACAATCTTAGAGCAAAATAGTGATATTGTTTACAAATTTTTTTCTTTTTTTTTAACCTCTATTGTAAAGGCATTCTTATAAACTGGTTAGTTTCCTTTGCTCTGCACTCACCAGTGTCCTCTGGTAGTTTGATATGATTGTTTTTTGATACATGAATCATTTACAAAATTAACTTCTTTATTCATGTTTCAAAGAACTTCAGGGAGTCTGTGATCTAAATTGTCATTGAATGCAATTTATCTACTTTGAATTTGTTTCTCTTTTTTTTTTAATTGATGTGTTGAGAATTTAATACTAAGTGTTGTTATGTAAATACTCACCCACCTCTTTAAATATCTGTGATACAACATTTATACTGCGTGACAATAGAAACATCGGGTTTATTTGTTGCTTAATATTGATACATATGTAAGTTTTATATGTTTCTCCACATGTTGGGAATGCAATTTTTAATTTCAATGAAATTAATTTTCCTTAATCTGCCTTGGACAGCACAGATTTAGTAAACGTATGCAATAATTCTATATTAAAAGAAGCTTTGAAGAATACTGACATTAAACAGTAAATTATTAGTGTAACACTGAGGTTTAATATGAGAAATTTGAAAGCTGTGAAGAGGCAAAATGTCTTTGACCTTGAATGGAGTTTGGCCTCCTGTGTAGACCACAGGATTGAGTTCTATAGAAAAAAAGCTTGTTCTGTCTTTATGAGCATCATTCACCCTTGCAGTGGGAAGCAGTATCTTGAACATGATTATTATAGCAGATAGTGTATGTGTGTGTATATATATACATATATATACACAGCAGCACAAGGTATATATGTGTCGTTTATATTTTGCTATTCAGTTGTTGTCTCCTCTAATTTTCCTTTACTGCTCTCTGAATAATAAATATGCTTGCAAGAAAGCAAGTATGCACAAATACCACAATATTTTCAAAATCAGAAGTCAGCAATCACATATTTTAAGTTGCATAATTCCAGATGTACAAAATGTACATGAAATCCTGTATTAATTCCTGTGTATTTTCAGGACATTCTATTTTAATTGTTATTCACAGCCTACTTTACAAACCCATATTGGAGTTTGAATCCCAGAAAGCTTGATATTCACATATTTCACTGATTATGGAGACAAAGAACTGTTTGGACATTAACCTCTTAAATAAGATTTGAAATATTATTTTTAGGAAATAGAAATGTTTGTGCTGTATCTCTGGTCCTGTGTGGCTTCTAATGTTTTCTACCTTCCATCCACCTCCTAAATCTCATTATATGACAGCTGAAGATATTATGACTTTCAAATATTATTTTTCCTAAAAACAGTTGGCATCACTGGAATCAAGGGAAGTCAATGGGGATTTTCTGTTTCTGCAGACATCATACATTCCACTTAACACTACCAAGAAACTTATTCTGAGTGGTATATTAGGATTTTTTTCTGATGTTCTCAAATAAATATTGCATAATGACGTCTTAAAACAACCAAGATTAAATAACATTTTCTTCTATGAAAATTCTAAGATCAAATTTTAATGTCTAAGTTAAACTTAGCATTCTTCTCATTTTTTAAAAAAATGAATATTAAAGCATCTTTTCTTCAAGCACTTAAAGCATCATTTTTCTTCAGTTGTCTTTCTGCCTGCTGTATTGTTATTGAAATTTGTGAGGGTGGTAGATAAAAAAAAGGACAAAACTATTGCTTTTTCAGCAATTGTGCAGCTTCAAAAGATACTATAAAACACTGTTGGCTTAATGTATATTTGAAATATATCTGATAACTGAAATATTTAGCTGTGTTTTTCACATACCGTTTTGTTCAGAAAGCTGCACAACATTTGCGAGATTTGATATTAGGTGTCTCTACTTAAGCTGTTTACTATTCATCTGTATCATGAGTGTGCTAATACGTGGGCCTCTTTCTAGGTGTTTGATCATTTGCATGATTTGACTGTCAGCGTTTACAGGCTATTCATAAGAATTAGATGCACTTGAGCCTCATTGTATTTTAAGTTTATCCTTTTATATCAAGTAACATATTGAGTAAGTTAACTAAGCCTTTTGTCTTTGTTAATAAAGAAGTATATTTGCCTTCCTAGGAACGTTCATTTCATTTTTATGTCTAGTATACAAAGTCTTCAGAAAGATCACAGGCAAAAGAAAGTCAGTGCACTAATATGGTATACATTGAATTCACCAGTGTGTTTCTTTTTCTTATTTCAACATCATATGTGTTTCTTTGCTTGTAATATTATTGCAGTGGAGATAAGAACTACACCTGAAGTGGATATAAAGGACAATGGAGTTAAAAACGGGTCCACAAATGCAAAAATTTATTTTGCTTTGGTTTTGTTTTATATTATGATTAATCTTTCTTTTCAGGTATAGAGCCAGCTGAATTAGAAAAAAACATTAATTTATGATCGTTACTTTCTTAAGCAACAGACTGGGGCATTTTTCCAAGAAACAAACTGAAAAGTTTGTATGTATGTATTGGCAGGAAGTTGAAGATTGTTTTCTGACTCTAAAGCATGTGTACAAAGAGTCCAGACTTTAGTTTATTATAAACGTTAAAAAGATGAAGGGTCAAGAAGAGCAATGCAGATGAGGAGTTTTTTGGCCATTTATATGCTCTGTAGCATGCTGGAAATACTTTTCTAACCTTGACGAGGACACTGTTTGTATATTTCTCCTTCTCAGCCCTTGAATTGGATTTAATTTTGAGTAATCTGCTACTGTCTACTGAACAGCTACGTAAATTCAGAACACAACTGTAGTAGTGGGTTGGTCCTTTCCTGCTCCTGAATTTGTGTTCTTTGCATTATGTTTTGTTTTGTTTTTTTCTTCCCTAGTATTATCTTATTTTCTGCTTCATTGCACACCCTGCTCCCTACTAATGACAAATATTATCCATTTAGTAAGGATTGAGAAACAGTATTTACTAAACAGTGTGAAATGTTTTGTTACTTTTGATCCTGGATGGTATCCGCCAAGCTGAAGCTCGTTGATCATGCAAGGACTTACTTATACGTGCATTTAATTTTCAGCAAATAATAGGCTTCACCTGCCTGTCTGGGAATATTCTGGTAGGCTGTTTTTTTTTTTTACTTTCTGAAAGTATGGCTATCATTCATTTAAACATGCTCAGCCTATCCATATGACAGCTAGTTCAAGTGTTGCAAGCAGTAGAGTTAGAGTTGAACTAATTTTTGTGTGATTTAGATAATTTTTGAATGGTTTTGTAGCCAGAGTTGATCTGTATTTGTACCTAAATATACAGTTTGGAGGAAAGGTTGCATATTTCTACTGAAACTTTAATCTTGTGCTAGCTGGAGCAGGGGTTTGCTTAAAATAAGACTTAGTGTTGTGCCTTAAAAAATAGTTTAAAGTTTATAGTTAAATGCTTAAAAATAGTTTAAAAGTTTAAGTTTGTGATGTATATTTTCATCCTGAAAATAGTTTCTTTCTTTTTCTTTTTCCTTCAAGTTTATTAACTTTGAATAATTAATTGATCTTGAAGAGCTTAATCAACAGGGAGGTTTTTTTTTTTTTATTAAGAAATTACAGTTACACAGATATAAATCTCTTAGTAAATAATATGTGGAAATTCAGTTTGGTATGCATTTTTTTTTTTTAATAGGTGAAAAAAATCTTTTTGGCTTGACTAAAATTATGTTTCTCTTCATGGTGACGTGGTAGTGTCCTTTGCTTAAATGGCATTTTTTTTTATTTGCAGTGACTATTAGCAGCTCTGAAAGTTACACTTTTTTTTTTAATGGATTTATGGCAAGTTTTGTTAATGACATACTAAAGTTAACTTTATATTTTATTATTTCAGTTGTTCATGGTGGACAATGGAGCAGATGACTGGAGAATAGCCATGACTTATGAGCGTATTTTCTTTATCTGCTTGGAAATACTGGTGTGTGCTATACATCCCATACCTGGGAACTATACATTCACATGGACAGCCCGACTCGCCTTTTCTTACGCTCCATCCACAACAACAGCTGATGTGGATATTATTTTATCTATACCAATGTTCTTAAGACTATATCTGATTGCCAGAGTTATGCTATTGCATAGCAAACTTTTCACTGATGCCTCATCTAGAAGCATTGGAGCATTAAATAAGATAAACTTCAATACACGTTTTGTTATGAAGACTTTAATGACCATATGTCCAGGAACTGTACTGTTGGTTTTTAGTATCTCATTATGGATAATTGCTGCATGGACTGTCCGAGCTTGTGAAAGGTAAGTTTGTTCTGTCTGGTTAATCCTCTTTCTCCTATTTGTCCCTCTTTTGCTGCTTTGATTTGATCTTCAGGAGGACCTAAATGTTTACTGGAATGGCGTTTGTTGGTCCTCGATGTGTGAAGTGCCAGGTGCATTGCCCTGTGTCACTGAATGTCAGGAGGGCTTTGCCTTTTAGTCTGAAGAACTTTGTAGAAAGATTTGTGCCGCAATGTTCACTGTAGCATTGCTATTTGATCTTGATATTTTGATCAAACTTATTACATATTTGCTATAACAGGGGACAATGCTATAAAATGTCTTTAATGATACTTTTAGTTATTCTACATTAATATCAGCTTTCATTTGTATTGTTTGTTTGAGAAATTAATTCAGAGTAATGCAGATAAAATAATTATGGACATTTCCAAAGAAAAAAGTACTTTTTTGCCCCCTTTAAAAAAAGGCAAATGCAAAATTTAGGTACGTAGGCAAGATCAAAGAAGGGGAAGAAGCAGGAATTGCAATGATGTAACTGTTTTGGGTTTTCTTTCTCTAAAGACCAAAGAAAAAAAGTGCGTTTGAGAAGATTTTCATGGATTTCACCTAGTTTTCAGACCCTGACTCCCAGATATCAGTAGAATGTAGCTGTAGAACAGATGGCTACCAATGCTGACAGCTTGAAATTAAGTTTCTAAAGGATACTTTTAACAAAAAAGAATTGATCATGTAACTTTTGGTTGGACAGGTCTGTTTGGGGATGTTCCCTGTGCAGAGCAGGCTAACTTGAAGGAAACAATTATTCCTGATTCTTTGGGAAAGATTTAATGCCTGTAGCGGCTCTCAGATCAGCTGTTGGATTTCTACTAACTTAAACTAGAATAACTTCTTCAACATGTTTAGATTATGTTATTTGTTGTTATCATTTTGTTTTTCCACTTCCTTTCCCTGTCTTGCTCTTTTTAGAATCAATTCAGAGGAGTTATTTGTTACTTTGCTGATTTAGGCCAGCAATTAAAATGCAAGCCAACTGTTATGGTCAGGTTACTTTTGGAAGTTATTCGTTGCCTTACTTCTCTAGCTGTTACAAAGAAAAATAGTTGACCTTGTGAACTGATTAAGGATACCATCTTGACCTTGCTGCTTTTGCTGTTAATTTTCCCCAAATTGTGGAATAGTTTTTGTTCCATTAGATGTCTTATACAAGTGTAGTGTCTTGTGCACTTCCATTATGGCAAGGCTAATGAGTTGTAAACGTGCCACAATAACATATTTTACTTTCAAAATATTGTCCATTGTTGGAGCAGGTGGAACATTCCAAATGTTAAACTAGTCTAATTTTGCTAAACTTCTCATTGTCTCGTATTTTTGACTGCCGTTCTCACCAGTTTTCTTTCAACAACATGCATTTGTGTAGGAATTTCCCAAGTTGTCACTTTTTAAATTGCTGTGAGCAAGTTCAGCATCCTCTGTCATCAGTACACATCACTGATTAATAATTTGCAGTATTTTATTATAATGAACTAATACCTTAATTAAAAATTCATTCTATTACTAACTTTTAAATGCATGTTAAAAATAACCATATAAAGCTTTTCTCTATCACCTTGAAAAATACTGAACAAGAATGGAGGCATTTTTGCATCAGTGTGATCCTTGGGTGGAAGCTTAGTTGTGAAGTCAGGTACACTGAGCTGAGAGTTGTGATAGGGACTGACCTTTTCAACTCCCTAGTGAACTAATGGCAGATATAGCACATTTCAAATTGCAGTTGCTGTTCTTGAAGTGACTGTAAGGTTTGGGATGACAAGCTGAATAACCACTGACTTTTAAAAACAAAACAAAATTAAAAACAATTTAAAAATAAACTCAAATTTTAAAATCTTAGGTATTGGATTAACCTATCCCTAGTAAATTTAGCTTCTTCAGTGGAGTCCGATCAAAGATCATATCCCTTAATATTTAACAGAGGAATTGCATTTCAAAAACACTAAAAGGGGTAGTTTTTGGCTTTGGGAGCTAATTGTACACCCAGTTCTATGAATGTTGTGCCTCAGCTTTTCCCTGGTGAGGATATATGAATATTCTGGTGAGTGAAAGTGGTTTTTGGTTCCTGCTCCTATTTACTAGTTAGTCCAGTGAGAACATGTAGGTTCTTATCGCACAGTGAAGTACATTTAACATTCCCCCTCACATGCATAAGCACAAAACCCCAAGCACTTGTGCAAAGTAACTCTTCTGTCATTCTGCTCCTTGGAGCGCTCTAAATAAATACCATTGTATTGGAGTAGAGAGATATAAGAACAATTTTTCATGGAAAAGGCCTTGATTCTGAGCTGTTTTGGATATAGTGCTCAGTATCTTGGGATCTTAAGGGATCCTTAAGACCTTAAGGATCTGAAGTTTTGCTGCATAGTTGAAAGTCTAGTTCACAGAAATTAAGTACATTTCTTTCATCTGCTTAAGGTGAATTTATTTTTTAATTATAACTAGAAGAAATGTTTATTTGATAGAATAGGCTATTTTATATGCAAAATAATTTTAAAAAAAAGTTACCTTTAGAAAGAGTTCTGCTTAACAGTATAAGTACATGAAATCCTAATGTATTTTGCTACATTTGGCAGAAATTAGGATTTAGTCAGCAGCTTGGAGACTTTTTTAGATGAGTAGGAATTTACATGAATGAAACTTAATGGTCTTAAATATAAACAGTTCTCATAATCATACTAGCACCCAGCTCATTAAGAAGAATTATATAGAAGTCGTACACAGGGCTTTGCATTAGTGGTTTTTAGTATTAGTGCTTGTTATTAAAACAGTTTGCTGGATATCCAAATTAGAACAAAATGATGGAGATAATATTTAATAGATTAAAATACTAAAACTATAGAATGTTATTATCCTATTCCAGCTATTTCTGAAGATAGTTTTAGTCACAGTAGGTAGTGTTCTTACTGGGAAACTGTGGTTCTCAGCCAAAGCCATTGCTGATGAATGACAGCCTGACTTTGAAAACTGTTGGGCTATTTGAAGTCAAGAGATGTTTCACTAAAAAAAAACTGCTGCTGTGTGAATGGAAAGAGCTTTGGAAGTGCACTTTTTGTGGAGAACAAAGTGATGCAAAGGAGCATCGTTATCCATCTCTCCCCAGCAAGCTGTGCAGAAACAGACCATGTTGGCAGACAAAGTCGTTCCCCTGTGCTGTGCTGACTGCAGCCTTGTTGAATATACACTGAACTAAGACAGGGCATGTGTCTTTCTCCGTGCCTTAATGGCTTTATTGTTAGCTCCCAGAAAGCTAATTATAGCGTGTGACACTTTACGTTGGTGAGCAGGGTATTTTCCAGGACTACAGTTTAAGGTCATCTGTGAGAGTAGATTGTGGTGCGGACACTGGCAGCTAGCATACTCAGGGTACAGGCAGGTTGCTAAGGCTTGACAGACATCTGGACAAGAGAGCTTGTGAGGAAAAGGTGGGGAAACCACCAAAGGATTTCTGTATATATAGTACCAGAACCTCTTGCTTTTTTTTATTATTTTAGATTTTATATCTATTTTGAGGGGAAGATTACATTATATGGGTTTGAATAGCAGCCTTTTAACTGCCAGACTCAGTATATCGCTGTCAATCATATGTGGGCTTCTTATTGAAACTAAATTTTTTATTAGGCCTAACTCAGTAGAAGTTTGCAATAATAACATCTCTGAGGCACATGATCAAGAACACTTGTGAATATGTTTCTTCTGTACCTAAATCATGAGCCTTCTAAGTGGATTCCTTATTATGGTCTGTCATAATGATGTTGTTACTGACATAACTTTGTACATGGCAATTAATAGGTTTTAGCAGATAAAATAGAAATGTCTCTCAAAAAAAGTTTATGCAATGTGCATAGTATTGTGTCATTTAAAAGCCTGACAGCTTTGCTTTACTGTTTTGAAGACCTGCCTCAGCAGTGAGGAATAGTATGCCTTCCCAGGTTGTATAGAGGAGAGGTGTTTTCTTCATTTTTCTAAGTAAAGGGAAAAAAAGAACTTAGCATTCTGGAGGCAAACATGAGCATCATATACACTGAGTATCACATCAACATGAGCCACATTTGCCCACGCTATGTTGTGGTGTGTCCAGAACAGCTCACATCAGCTCATGTGCTTGGATTTACTGTGGGTTTACAGAAGCAGGACTGAGAACAGAGCAGGATTTTTTGCTTCCCCAGAGATCACATTTTTGGCACCAGTTTTGGTTCTGTTTGTACTTCTGTCTAGCTTTTGGCAGTGAAATCTGTTCAGATGGAGCAGTTTGTTTAGTCAGCATTTTTTCTGTATTCAGTTTCTGCCCCGTATTCTTCCTTAATTTGGACAAACAAACAACCTCTGTGTGTGAACGTGAACTCCTTTGGTGCTCAGTGTTTGCTTGTGTTTTCTACAAATAATTTTGTCTTAACTTGTAGAAATATAATTCCATTTCAAAGCTTTCAATAAGCAGCTCACAGATGACGACTACTAGGCAAATGTTAAGGATTCATTTGATACGAGCAGATGGATGGAGCAAGATTCTCAGTTGTAATTCATGCAGAAAAAAAAAAAGCACCTTTCTCTAGCTATCTAATTTCCTCAAATTAATGTGTTTGGCTTCTTTGACTGGCTTGAGGGTCTTGCCTGAAATTATTACACTCTGTGAAAACACCCACACTGAAAAGTGTCTTCAGTGTCTGCAATACCAGTTTGGAAATTTATAGTAGCAGTTTTAGAAAGCCAAGCTTAGATATTTTAGTCCCCAAATCTTCCTTTTCTAGCTGTTACAGACAAAATAATGTTTGTGTATGGACAATACTGCCACTTATCACTGTTTTTAATTTTGCTTGGTTTGACTGAAACCAAAACCTGCTACTTGCAATCGGGTTTCTCCAGAGATTGTAAAGGTAACTGCCAAATGTCCAACGCCACAGTGATCAAATATGCCCTAATATTGCCTTTATTTGGTTTGAGCCTGTACTTCAAATAATCAAATGCTACTTTGCTTTCCAGTTTTCTCATAGTTCCTGATTTTGCAGAGTCAATATAGATTAACTATAAATATTATGATGTTCCTGTATAATACTTATACCACAATGCAATTCATAAATAAAACCAGATGTAATTGCTTGCATTTATCATTTTTAACTGAAAATTTACTAATAGCATCTGATATTTTATCAAATAGTAAGAGCAGCAAGGTAGTCCACTGCAGAAGTGTGTTGGTATACAACTGATATGCTGATGGATCCACATTAAAAAATGGCTTTCTTAGTAGACTGTGAGGGAGCAATAGCCAAATCCTGTATTCTACAGCTGCTTGAAGAGAGAAAACAGTTTCTGTAGATTTAATAGAGAACACAGGGGAACACCTTTTCTAAGGCTTACAGAGTTTGATTGTCATTCTTTTGCATTCATGTTTTCCTTTGAAACAGTGCTACTAGGGAGATTTGTTAAGGATTTGGGGAATAAAAACCAGAATACTTTTGCACTTTGCATTATATTCTTCAGGGTTTCTTTTTGGATTTACAGAATTAGCCTTTTAGCTGTGGAAAGTGAAAATAACTGGAGCAGTAAGTCAGTGGGTATAGTCATCCTTTAACAAAAATGTATCAAGTCAAGGTAGTTCAACGTTTCTGTAGTCTAAAAATAAAAGACCAAGCTTAGAGGAGGTGGATCTGAAAGGTAAAGGGAAAAACAAAACAAAGCAAAAACAACCCCAAGCCAAATAAACTGCAACTCCCTAACCCCCTTCATTTTAAAAAAAGATGTTATTACAGCTTTTTATATGTGTTTTTCAAAGTCATGTAATTAAAGTATTAAGACTTTTAAAAAAATCTAATTCCTTTCTATTTACAAAGGATTTATATAGGCAACAGTTATATGAGATTAGAAAGAAGTGGGATATCTTATATGTAATTCCAAGGCCTCACGGTGACAGTAAGGTAAAAAATACACGTTTTTCATTAACCACAGAAGACTGGAACAGAATAAAAATCCCTATAAAAGTAGTATATTCCTGCTCTTGAGGATGAAATACATCTTTCGTTTTATTATTCTGGAATGTGTAAAACATAATACAGAGGCTGTCCTTTCTTCTGTCTCTCCATCATCACTTCATCATTGGGCCAGGCATGCATGCTCTGGCCCTTCCATTCAAATTTTAAATGCAGTCATCTCACCCACACCCTGTTTTAGCCAGCAGCTGAAGTTATTCAGGGTATTTTCATTCAAAATGAGCTAAAACAATTCACAAAATTAATTTAAAAGCAGTCCATGGAAGACATAAAGATGCAAAAGTCAGTCTATGATCAAGTCAAAATTTATAGCTCCAGTAACTTAGTATATCTGGAAAATACAAACGGAAAGGAGGATTTAAGCTTTATTATTTTTTTCAGTTTGCTTTCTGTATACATGTTGGACCTTGGTAAGGAGTTTGTGTAGTGTTAGAGGGTTCAGTGCTAACATAATGAATGACTGAACCCTGGCCTTAGATATTACCATTATTTGTTTATTTATAGATATTATAACAATTGAGCCATTAAGCAGCCGTATCTTTAAGGTCTGTTACAGTGGATAACCTGTTGTTTTGGTGACTTCTTTGGTGAAGTCCTCATACTCTTCATGTATGTGGATAAAGCAGCTCTGCAGACAGGTTGGTATTGCAGACAACACCTACAGTGTTATATTTTTACAAATTACTTCACTTGGGAATATGGTACTGGAAACATTTGATATATAACTCTGTAACAAAGTTTCAGAGAAATTACAAAGAGCAGAATTTGTGTTAAACTATGGAATATTATTGAGGAAACTATGCTTGTATTAGTTAGAGAGGAGCATTTTCCTTTCCTTAGTGACAGTGGTAAAAGGCAGAGCTCTGCCTGCATGGCTTAAAAGGAGTTATTGGATTTAAGAAATCAGTTAACTCTGCAGGAAATACATTCTGCCAAATGGGATGGAGGGTGCAGTAGGTACAGGGCTCAAGTCCCTCGACCTGACACCCACTGGTCAGCTTATGAGACAGAGGTGTCTGCGAGAAAGCAAGTCTACCCACAAGTCAGCCAGAAATGTTTGCAGTTTCTCTGCCATCAGCTTCCAAGGCTTTTGCCTTAGTAAAGGCAAAACAGAACAAAGTAGCAGAAGAAAGAATATTTTACCCTGTAGATTCACTGACAGTGACAAAGCTGTTCAGCGTTTTAATCCAAAACACAGGAGTTGCCTATCTTAATATAGTACTTCTGTAAAGCTTTAGTTGTATTTCTTTACTGAAATCCAGAAATCTTTAGAATGTTGTTTATACTGAGTTATTTTTGATCTTTATAAAATATTGCATACTCTAGCAAGTGTAACATGTTTTACATTTTTGTTAGTGATCTAGGGCATCATCTGGTCTTCTAATGCCATGCTAGCAAGACCTGCTCCTGACCACCAGAAAGGTGGAATGAAGGTATAAGGATTTTTTGGAGTATTAGAGTCTTGGATTACCAGCTTTCTGAGGAGGATAAGGGCAGAAACAGAAATAAATTGAAGCCCAGTCATGGGACTCCAGCAAGTCTTGGGACCTCATGGATGCAAAAATGAATGTGTTCAATTTGTAATTTTGCGAAGTGATTGGGACAAGCCTTGGATATAAACTTAGATGTCAGCCGTAAGGAATCTTTTAATTGTCTGAAATATGCTTTCTACTGTGAGGAAGTTTGGATTACTGGCATTAGTATAAATGAAAACCCATGTTGTAATCACCTGATTTTTAAGCAATACAACATTCTGTAGTACATGAAGATGACATGATAGAATGATGAAAGATAGAACAGTGAGACAGAAGATAATGAGTTAATGCTGATATAGTTTCCCCTCATGACCACCTAAAAGTGTAAAGCAATGATTTTTAAATGTAAATTAGGTGAAATTTGTATTTTTAAGTATTGTGGATGCCACAAGACTGAAAGATTATAACCCAGTTTTTGGAGTGCAATAAATGAATTTTTCAAGATGGATATATTTTGTTATGATGGCATAGTAAAGCAGGTAATGATCATGTTAGGAAATATTCTTAATAATCCTAAATTTGAGAATAAATCTATAGATATGAGTGTAGTCATGGTCATATAACATATTGTCTTATCTGACAAGTTTCATTGAAAAACCTTCAGTCAGGTTAAAACAGAACTGTGAGCAGGGTATGCAGGACTGAGAAGTATAGTCATACACTTGCTAACACTCAGGAGCTGTAGCTAGGATTTTGTACTGTTCATCCTGAGCTTTGGCATGCTCAGCACCCCACTAAGACCCCTGAGAGGCTTTGCTGAGCCAGTGGGGAAGGGTGGCCTTGGTGGCTATCAGGTGGAAGCTCACAGCCTCAGCGCTGCTGCGGTGACTTGCAGCACCTCTACACTGGAGGCTGGGCAATGCCTCGCCAGCCCCAGGTGGACACACTAACCTGACTAACTGTTTTTTCCTTTAGATTTTATACCTTTCAAGGTGGTGTTTTTTCCTCTAGAGTCCTTGAGCTAGTAACCATCCCACTGCAGAAGTTCTGCTTCTGTCCGTAATTTAAATCTTTTTGTCTCTGTACAAACTTTCTCACAGCTCTTTTTAGGAGCTAGGGCTAAGGGGATGATCTAGGCTATAGTGAGAAGGTGGGAAGTCCACAGCAGAAGATGCAGAGGGACAGCTCCAATAAAAAGGAGATAATAATTTTCTCTTCTTTCAAACTCATAATAAGGCACTAAGAGTTTTTTAAGTTGAATAATCTTAAGATAGTGAAAGTGTGTAAATTCTAAACTGTCTATTGGGAGACTATACCTTGATGGAATTAGTGAAAAATTCCTACAAAACATGTTTAATTTGAGGAAAAGAAATTCCAAAATGGCAGGTGCTAACAGGTGTTTGCTTTTAATGAAGTACCTTTTTATAGCCAATTTGTAGTTGTTGGTATTGCTGTTGGGATTTTGATGATTTTATGTTGCCAGGTCCTCTGAAAAACAAGAATCTGCATGTAAATGAAACTCATCCTTGTCTGATTCATTTTACCTCAATGAAGTCTCAAATGCATTTTTATGCAAAGCAGTCTTTTTTTATGTAGAGTGTTATTTGTGTTAACTCACAAAAGTATTTGCGCTAACATTTTTAATCAAATAAGTGATAGCATTTTTAGTTGCCCTTATAGGGAGAGAGAGAGTTTATTTGTAGTTCCTTCTATCTAAAGGAAAAATTAGTGATTGTGACCCCAGGCAGTGTCAGCTTATGCATATCTATTTTCAAACATGTTCTTAATTGTAGAATATTAAACATTTGCACCTTGCTGTTTGAACAGAGTAGCTAGGCATCCATTTTTAAATATCCTCATATCTCTGATTGAGTGCATCATTTCCTTGCATAAATAGCACAACAGCAAAACTGTAAAGTTTAAAAGTAATATACTTCAGATAGATAGTCACACAACACAGCAAACACCTGAGAAGAATTGTGACTAAAAGGCTTTAAAAATTTGGGAGGGTTAACTGGCAAAACCTGTGGGAGTCCAAGCTATGACCTCATAAATTGAGGCAGCCTGAGCCATCAAAATCCAGGATCAGGAGTGGATCTGATGTAATACATGATTGTGCTCGGTTGTCCTGGAAAAAAATTCTGCAGTATGCAAGTGTCATGTTTGAATAAGACTCTCAGTGTTACAGAATCATAGAATGCCCAAGGCTGGAAGGGACCTCAGAGGTCATCAAGTCCAACCCCCCTGCTCAAGCAGGGTCACCTAGAGCACGGGGCACAGGGCTGCGTCCAAGCGGGTTTCAAAGATCTCCAAAGAAGGAGACTCCACAACCTCTCTGGGCAGCCTGTGACAGGGCCCTGTCACCCTCACAGTCAAGAAATGTTTCCTTAAGTTCCTGTGGAACTTCCGATGCTTCAGTTTGAAGCTATTTCCTCTAGTCCTATCACTGGCCACCACTGAAAAGAGGCCGCCCCCTCCTCCTCACTGCCTCCCTTGAGGTATTTATACACGCTGATCAGGTCCCCCCTCAGCCTTCTCTTCTCCAGGCTGAACAGGCCCAGCTCCCTCACCCTTTGCTCACAGGGCAGATGTTCCAGGCCCCTCATCATCCTCGTAGCCCTGCGCTGGATTCTCTCCAGCAGCTCCACATCCCTCTTGTACTGGGGAGCCCAGAACTGGACGCAGTACTCCAGATGTGGCCTCACCAGGGCTGAGTAGAGGGGGATGATCAC
>NW_020456221.1:1759478-1874427 GCF_003342845.1 Nothoprocta perdicaria | reverse complement strand
CGTACTTCCCCACCACCATAGGCCTGTTGGATATCCATTGACTTAGGCTGTATGGGATTGATTGCCCAGTCCATATGACACTCCCCCTCCCCCTTACTGCTTAGTTTAAAGCTCTCCTAATGAGATTGGCCAGCCTTTTGGCAAATACCTGCCTGTCCTTCTTGGTGAGGTGGTTTGCACCATGCTCCACTAGCTGGTGGTCATCAAACAGAGTCCTGTGGTCATAGAAGCCAAAACCCTGATGCCAACACCAGTGGCGCAGCCAGTTGTTGATTTCACCTATCTGTTTTCTCTTACTTGAATCCATCCCCCCATAGGAAGGATGGAGGAGAACACTACCTGGGCTCCCACCTCTTTTACAGCCACCCCTAGGGCTCTGTAATCTTGCTTTATTTGGCGAGTTTCCCCATGGCATCATTAGCACCCACGTGAAAAATAAGCAGAGGATACCTGAATGTTTTCTTTAAAAGTCATGATCCTTAGAAACTGTCATCAAAAAAACAAAAACCTTGTATTTGTTTGCAAAAAGTACCCTAAATCAGTAGCCCATTTCTGTCCTTAACTTGCTGTTTCATGCTGTTAAGATGTTTTTGAAACTATACAAAACAACAGAGAGTCAAATGAGATTATTTCCGTTGTTGACTGTGCAAATTTTGAACAAAAGGATTTGATCTCAAAGAGAGATGAAAAGTGCTAATCCCATTGAAGCATGGTGCTGCTGGAGGGGAGAGGAGGAGGATGTTTGCAGAACACATGTTGTCTTTATATTGGCTTATTTTCTACTGCTGCTGCCTCTGTATTTGGTCAGATATCCAGCATGAGACCCAAAGTAGAGAAGCTGCTCCCTCTGTCCAACCTTGTAGAAGATCATGTCAGAGCATGGAAACTATCTTGGCTAATAATCAATCATGCCAGAGAATTCATTGGCTGCTTTTGGAGTTTATATTTTGTCTATGATGTATTGTGCAAGGGTTAAACATTAATAAGACATTGCATGCTGACTGCCAAGTTTGGAGCAGGCTTGCTGTAGGAAGATGTGGAGTCCATGCTGCTGTAGGTGCTGTTTGGCAAGCATGCCATCCACTTGCTTGTCAGCCTTGCATCTTGTAGGTATTGAGGGATGCTATTAATCTCTGTGTTCCATCTCCTTTGGTCAGGCACAATCTTTGTAGTTGCTAATTAACCTAAGTTTGCCAATTCTGTAGTCACTTAGTTTAATTTGTTTACTTGGCAATTATCCAAAATGTTTTCCTTTGGGACGTAAGTGTTGACCAGAATTGGCACTATGTATTTTGGAGTCTCTGGTTGGGTCTGGGGGAAATGACCATGCAAATTATTTAAGTACTGATCTTCAGATGAAAGCAATTTATCTCTTAGCTGTGTTTCAGAAAAAAAGGTAGCCACTGTTCTGGTACCTTAGGTTAATGGTGATCTCATATGTTATCCCATATTTTGAAGAATGCAGTTAACAGCCTGAAAATCTTTCCATAATCCAAAATAGTAGAGGTTCTGCATTATCTGGAATTGAACAGTGAGATTTTAGAACAAATATTCATGCTCAAGTGTCTTTTTCTTTTGACTTTGTTTTTCAGAGAATCATCATCATTTAAGAAAATCATCATACACCTTCAGACTAATGAGTTTCTAAAATTATATCCCTGCCTGTTAAAACTTTGGTGTAAAAGTGGAATCTTTTGCAGTAGATCTTTCCAAGGCATTCAAAAGCAAATCATATGTTACATTTAGTTAATTTATCATTAAAGAGCCTTGTCATCTCTCAGTAATACTTACAGCATTAATTCTCCTCCTTTTCAAAGCGTACCAACGTTTAACAAAAGTTGTGTATTTTTGATAATACTGCATTTAGAGTGGCAACTTGTTCTAACACGTCTCTTTGCAAGCAGATCACATCAGTTACCTTGCCTGTTCTTTGTGTGCTGGTAGGTAGATGACCTGCTGACACAATCAGAGTACCACGACAGGACACTGTTGTCCTTCAGTGATTGCATTTCTCGTGGCAATGAATATGATTTTTTTTGATTTTGCAAAATGAGGTTTGGCACAGACAATCAGTCCCAAACACAGTGGCCTAATGTTCAGTATCTATTGGAGACAAGACGTGAGAATCTGAACCATGAATTAGACAGCAGACCAGTTAATTTCCATTTTTTTTTCCAAAGGAAAATAAACATTTGAATTTGAAACGTTGTAGTGTCATTTTGATAAGATCAGCCCTAATACTTTGCTATCATTCAAGTGGGAGGTTATAGTTCAGCAGATAGTAAAGAACATTGAAGTGAAGATTTTAGTTTACCAACAAAAGTATGTTAAATATATAGAAATAATTTATAAATTCATAAAAATGTTAAAAAAGTAAAGGTTCAGTGGAAAATGGAGGTATTTAATTTTACAGATGATGTACTGTTTGTTAAAAGCATGATCATATAGATCTGTTGAGACCTTGGACAAAGTCATTTAAACTCTGTATATCTGTCCCATGCAGGTAGTAATATTTATCTTTGCTTTTTGGCACTGTATCTTTATACTGAATCACAAACTGTTTTGAACTTACCCAGCAAGAAGGCCTATTAAAGTATGAATAGAATGATAAAGATTTTGTCAATTAAAATCACCATATAGATAGAGAGATGCAATCTGGTGGTATATATTCTGAGTAGGAAGAGTGAAAATGCAGGAAATTTGATTATTCCGTATGATTATCATATGCTTTCTCACACAGAAATGTGGGTCAACCTCTGCAGAAGCTTTGTGACCATCCTGAAGCTCAGTTCCTGCTTCTGTTTAATCACATCCTCTGTAATGGAAAATTAACTGGAGCTGAGTGGAATGGAAAATTATCACTGTTAACTAACAATATAGTTGTAGGAATCTCTTCCCCCTTGAGAGGGTCAGGACTCTATTTCTTGAACTCAAATGCTGCACTTTAGGAAAGTGTAAGATTACTTTCCCAATAATTTGACATTTGTTGCATCTGTTTTTTTTTAATTATATATATGAAAGGTAACATTAAAATGCAGTTGAACTGTCATAGGATTTTTTTTTTCTGTTGAATTTGGAGAATGAATGAATATATGAACAAATGTTTTGTAGCTCCAGAAATACTACTTAGATATAAAGTAGTTCCAGCTCTTGTAGAATGACACACATCTTCAGTTCTGTGTCTAGTTCTTTTCTTCCTCTCTCCAACAAAACTTAGTCTGCTATGTCTTTCTGACTTGTTTTTTTATTTAATGTACAGATTTTGTTAATGGAATATGATATATTTGACC
This sequence comes from Nothoprocta perdicaria, assembly GCF_003342845.1. Lineage (NCBI taxonomy): Eukaryota > Metazoa > Chordata > Aves > Tinamiformes > Tinamidae > Nothoprocta > Nothoprocta perdicaria. The sequence goes on along the minus strand of NW_020456221.1, from coordinate 1,871,137 downwards.
CATAAGTTGGTGTTTATTACTCAGTTAAAATAAGACACAAAGAACAAAAATCGAGTTCTTCATGCTAGCCGTTGTTATGCTTTCAATCAAGATCAATCAATCAAGATGCCAAAGTAAGCTGTAGTTCCATAATCACATTTGTGTAATGAAGCTCTACTTCAAAAATCAAATGCTTTTGACTTTTTTTTTTAAATTGAATTCCGTTCCTGTTGCATACGTAAAGTTTTGCAGAAGGCCAGTTCTGAGCAAGTAAAAAGTGGAGGATTAATAGCTCTGTAAGGGCAAGATACTTTTGCCTAGAACCTGCTCATGTTTGCATGCTTCCCAAGGTTTGCCGCAGCAGTGAGATCCTGCATTTCCAGAGCCAAAAGAGCATGGTAAACTACATTTAAAGCTTATTTAACACACCATCTTCCAGCTCAGACTCTTTTTGTTGTAATTTAATATGAATTATGTTGACAGCTTTTGGTGAACCATTGTACAGTCTGAAAAAAAATAATTAGCAACAGTTGAAAATCAGTCTGGTATTCATATCAAATTAGTATAGCTTTAGGTAGCATCTCCAAGTCGTAGATTCCTCTCTTGTAAATCCTTAGTTTAATATGACGCTGATTGTGAGCTTGCTTACCAGAGTAATGGCTGAAGAGTTGAGTATAAATATGAAACTGCTGCATAGATGCCTCACATGTGTGATTTACATAAAAATTACCAATAGAGCAATCAAGAGAATTTAGACAAAAATCTCTCAATATTTTTAAATGATTTTTCCAACATGTTCAAGTTGTAGATGGCAAAATACATTATAGGTGTAGATAGCACGAAAAGTAACTTCCCTGTCATTCAAGCCTCTTTCCTCCTGTAGCGTACGAGCAACTACTTTTAGTTGCTGTTTCTTTCTAAAAAGAGTCACCTCCCTGAGTTCCTTATGAGTTCAGCACTTATCACTTTCTTTAATTCTTCAATAAACTTACTAGAGATGGAAAGTGAGAAAATCTTGACCGAAGGCCAAGAGATCAGGCATCAAAATGTTCTTGGTAAAAAAGAAATTGGTAGAAGAAATAAATCTCATGTGCACGGTGTTTGGAGAAAACACTGCAAGATTTTTTTGGTTTTTGATAAATTCCTATCATTAAAATGAGGATGATCCCTATAAGGTTAATCATCGTAAGTGTGAGGCTGTCTTGAAAGCAAGTAAGCAAATAACCTTGAAACTGCAAAAGTAGCAAAACCAAGTTCTCTCTCATATTATTTTTTTTTTAAAGGAGAAAATTATGGGAGAAAAGTAGCAGATTCAGACTTCATAAAATCTCAAGCTTCTCATAGTACAGAGTTCAATGGTGACATGCCTCTCAAGCATTCTCTTTCAGATGTATTTGACTGAGCACTACTTCTTCAGATCTGAAACTTCAGAGATCATTGTAAGCAAAAGAGAGTGATGTTCTTTAATTGCCAACACCTTAGTTAAATACAGTTGTATTTTGTTTCTGATAGCCTGATGGAAACTATGGTATATCTTTTAATTTTTGTTACTCATAAGAAGCTTGTGACAGAACTACTATTGCATGTTTTATCTGTATACATATTCACTCCAGTGTAAGACATATAGCATTATGTTGGTTGTGCCAGAAATGAAGACTTTTTTTAACACATATATATATTTTTGATTGTCAGCAAAATAACATCTTTGTTTTGTTAAGGTCATTTGTGAAGAGTTTAATTCCTGAAATCTGGGACCTTGGAGTGCCAAAATCTCACATCTGAACTGTAGAAATACAATTGTCACCTGCTGTCCTTCACTTAGCTCCAGTCTTTTTTCCTCTGGCAGTTTGGTGCTAAAAGAAAAGCAAAACTAGACAATGTTTCTTTGTTTCTTAGTATTGAGCAGCAGAGGAAAGTAGTTTGCCTATTTCAGCCATTTAAATTTTTGTCTGGTGTAGGTCAGGTAATTGTACCACATACTGTACTTTGAAAAGATTCTGTATTATTTGAATGTGACTGGGAAATGCCTAATAATATTACTAATTTTTTTTAGATTCCAGTTATCTCTGGAATTCACCTTGAAGTATTTTTCTAGTTGTCTTATTTATCCATGTGATGAAAAGAATAAAATTGAAAATGAAGAACTTTTTTTTAAAAAAGATTGACAGCATCATACTAAAGTTTCATATATAAAGATGCAAGAGGAAAAAGTATCTTTTGCTTTCTTTGCTTTATTTGCTGCATAACAATTTATAATCATGTTTTTATACTTATATTTTATGAAATTAAATGTACTTATTGTCCCCAAAATGTCAGTGTTGCGACTGTTAATGAAATCTGGCACAACTTTCAGATGTCTTTCAAGAACACAGAATTCATGTTTGGAATTGTTTTTTAAATATTCAGTTAAATCTGTTTAGTTCCAAACAGAATGACTTATGGAAGCCTTAAAGAACTTTATAAAGTTGTTTAAGTTATACATATATTTTAAGTTGTACTTATAAGAGTTATACAACCTTTCATTTTCATAAAAGACATTAAAATATATTCAAGAAACAAATATACTTTGCATTCATTTCTGTTAAAAACATGGAGCTGGCATTGCCAATGTTCATTAGAAAGATTCGTGTAAGAGTTAGTTTAAGAGTTTATATTTTCAAAAGTTTTGACATTAAATTGACATGTGAAAATTCATGATTCTGGGCTTGCCCTTCACTACTTGTTGTGGAAGGCATCAGATTCTACAGTAGAAAAACAAGGAAATAAATAATAATAATATGCATAATGATAAATCAAGTTAGAATAGTGAGAAAAAAATACTTTACAACCGCTCAGATTTGCAACAGTCTTGTCTGAGAATTGAGCACTGTCCTGACTCGGTAATTTTGCCTTCCTCCTCTTCTCCCGTGTCCTTTTCCCCAAATATGCATACCAGAGAAAAAAAAGGGCTAACCGTTACCTTGTTCAGGTAGTGTGCTTGGTTTGAAGTGCATAATGATTAATTCTTTTTCTCGATTCTAATGTCTAAAACTTCTGTTTTCCTCAGCAAATTCCTTCAGTTTCTTGCTGTCAGTTGATGCTGTGTGATGATCTCAAGTTCAAATTCAAAACAAAAAACTAACAAAAACTGCAAGCCTCCTTTCTGAGTTGTATATAGTGCAGTATCTCCAGAGAAGATGTAAAATGCAAGATAAAGGAAAATTTCAGGAGGGAATTAGTTGCTAGTGAATATACCAAATTATTCACAGTGGAGCTTATTAAGGAAATTTCTTTGATTTTTTTTTGAATGATTGATATTCCAGAAATACAGCTATAACTAGTGCTGCTAGACTTTGAAGAATTAAAGAAGATATTTTGAAAAACAAGGTTCATTATTTCTATATCAATAATTTTCAAACATTATATATGTTCTTTAATGAAATTATGGCTACAGGAAGAAAATATACATGTAGAAATATTTTCTTAAAATAAGTATGCAAACTAAAACAGTCAGAAATATAAATTTCTCCTTAGAGTTGCTTATGACCCTTTAGTTTGGTCATTTGAGTATTTCTTTATACTGAATGTCTGTTTCCATTAGTTTATTTTAAAGACCCTCATTTGATAATAGTGAGATACAGAACTCCAGAAGGAGCAGCTCTTGACTATTTTGTTTTTTATTTCTATTAGTGAATATGTATGTGGTCTTGTGTCTAGGTATGTTTACTCAGTGATTTGTCAGGTGTTGGATTTAACATGTCCCCTTTGCCGACTACTGTGCTGGTTCTTTCAGGCAATATCTTACTCCATTAGATCACAAATGTGGGCTCTTCCATTATGAATTCAATTTAAAGTTGAAGTAGCTTCAGAAAGAAAGTCTGAGATGATTTCACAACCTGTAACCTAGCAGCTAGGTAAGAGATACCATTGATTTGAATCAGCTTCTAGCTTCAGAAGACACTTAAATAGTTAGCATGGTGGCTGCCATGCTCATTGATGCACTAAGAAAAAGGTAACAGAAACAGTTCTTCCTCTACCATACCAGAAGCCTTTGGGGAGCAATGCTCCCTGATTTTTTTCCATCCATTTTGCTTAGGTGATAGCTATTGAGGCATTTGAAGGGGTATTTTGCTGTTTTGGGACATGCCAGTATTTGGGATCCAGTGCAGGATTACACTTCTGGATGTCTGATTTGAAAAACAGAGATTCTTGGATTTAGACTTAACTTGCCATTATGGAGAGCTTTTAGTTCATTGTTTTGTTACTGCTTTGAACATTCACAAGTTTGGCAAACTAGACTTTGAAATACAGAGCTTTAAGCTCAGAATTTGAAGACCACCAGAGTAATTGTAAATATGGTCAACGTCATGCATACAACCTGTCACAAAGCTATAAAAGTCAAAACCTGGATTTTCTTTTCAGAAAAAGGAGGCTGAAATACATATGGAATATTCTTTTTTCTGCTGTTTATTCCTGGTGCTAAGCTGCCCTCAAGGGCAGGACTCAATGGATATATATTTTTGGGAAGGGTATGAAGTAGTAATATAGTAATGGAATTAGAATGCATTATAATACTTGAGCCCAAATACTGTAGATTATGATAGCTTATTTCATCTTATTTGCTACTTGGATAGCTAAAAATGACTAGTAGAATCTCAGTTGGCCTCTTGACAGCTGTAGCTGTATGGAGCATGTTCAGTTCCTCTGGGCAGTCTGGATGTGTATAGGGATTAGGAAATGAGAGTGCAGTCTTTAGCCTCTAGGACAGTTCTGTGGAATGTGTGAGAACTAGTTTTGTTTTTCTCAGAGACCCAGAATGACACCAAATGTAAGTGAATTTCAACAAAGATGGCAAGAATCCTTGGCAAAAATCTTTGAGCCTGCTTTGCAGCTAAGGAAGCTAGATCTGTCTGAAAAAGAAATCTTGGAATGGAATGGAATAAAGTGCATGAGTCCACATAATTAACATTGTGCAAAATTCTGCACAATGAATGATTACTAGAAGTTTTTTGAAATAGAAAGAATCGGTCATGTAACTGTAACAATAGCTATTGCTAGTGGTCCTAACTATACTTTGTGAGAGTGAGAAAGGGCCATTTTCATTGGCTTTGCTATTTCTCATGTGTGTTTCTGATTAATATGAGTTTTTGATTAAAATATTCAGAAACAGTGAGACTGATTTCTTTTCCTCTGCTGCTAATTACCATTCCTATAGTGAAGCAAGAATTTTGACATTTTTGTTCAGCTTTGTACTTCCAGTGATACCAATGGCACACTGGCATGTGAGTGACTTGTGGGTGAGAGACTGTTCCATTAGTTTTTTGAACAAGTTTTTTGAAAAGTTTTGGGTCTTTTATGGGTGTCATTATTTTTTTTTCCTCTTTGAGATAGCTCCTGTAAGATTCTTTAGTGTTGCTATCAGGAAAAACAAATCTAAGGCAAATAATCTGAGTAAAGAATGTAATTAATCTGAAGCTTTGAGTGATAGGCAGATGTGACAGATGACCAAAGACCTCTTGGAACTTTCTTCTCCCTTCTTATTCATTGACCATATATCTAGGAAAGAGATCTTCGGGACACTGCAAGTTTTGAAAATGGGTGTTGTCTTGAAAAAAGTTTTCTGATTTTCAAAGCCACTTCCATTCTGGGCTGTGCCCATATGCCACACGAGGTCCTCCAGGCCCTCTTTTCCCTCCAGGCTTTCTGTTTGTCAATGCAGTTGGCAGCACCAACTGGACTTTGCTCTCCTGTGGGTTGTAATGTGTTGTATGAGTTCATACAAAGCAATGGGCCTGCTCTGGTTATTCCTGCTTGCTTATTTCAACTTCTTATTTCATAGATTAAAAGTGTTCATGCCCTTTGGGCTCTTTTTGTGCAGTGCTGGATTTTAATGATGATGCTTGGCATGCTGTTGCATTGCTATCCAGCATCACTTTGAAAGTAACTCCTTCTACAACTACAGGTTTATATCTTTCTTTTTTTATGCTTTAAATCAGGTGTGAATTGTGAAGAGATGATTAGATCTGTCTTTGCTGTCTATAGGTAAAATTTCTTAATTCCTGACACTTAGTATTTGCCTTATGCTATGAAACATCAAGATTAATATCTTTATACATTACACATTTTTATCTTGCTATATGTATAATCTTGGCTGTTCTTGTTATGCCTATAAGGCAGTTCAGTTTTGAATCCTCCTAGAATCTAGTTCTCCAGTGATACCTCGTGTCAAGAAATACTTTCTGTTTAATAATGTTCCTCCTTTATCCATGTTTAACTTGTTTCTTTCCTTTTTTGTTGAGTCAGTCATATGAAATGCAGTGTGTGTGAGTTCATATTGTGTAACTGTAAATATACAGTTTTGTGAAAAATATTAATAATATGGATCAAAGACAAAAATGTATGGAATCTTTGAAATCTTGAAGTTGTTATTGTTACAAAAATACTTTATCTTCAAACAATACTTTCTTCTCCTTTTCTCCAGAATTGCTAATTCTGAGAGAAGTTGGATAGTTAAGCATGCAATAATATGCAGCCTCCATATTATAACAGAGCTGTGAGCTGTGACTCGAGGCAGAAGAGATGGAGAAATACGTATTGTTGTTTTGTTTTAATGAACTAAATACACTGCGTCCTGTTCATTCACTGTAGGACGAGCCATTCAGCCTGTAGAAAATATGTTTTACAATGCTATCATTTGCAGCCAGATTTTTATTTTCTTCTACTCTTCTCTAAAAAATTTCTTTTATGAAATTGCCTATGGAAGATAAACAAAATCTTAGTCCTATGCAACTGGTTAACCAGGATATTGTTTATTCTGGGACTACGTTTAGCAAAGTGTTGGAGAGAGACTCAAACCTACACTTTTTTGAGGGACTGGAACCCCGATTTTTCCATAATTATGTTTTTGTAGGGTCAGTTCAGGATAGAGTTTAGGACTGAAAAGCCCAAATGGGTATCTCACAATTAGGTGATTAATCTTCTCAGTAGTAGTGTCAAGGAAGCCAGGCCCTCAGTGCAGTTATTTCCAGCTGAATGATTTTGGCAGGTAATGCTATCTTTTGTTGTCCTCAATTACTTAGTATTTGTATATTGTTTTGTAATCTTGCAGAATTTCTGTACGTTCTTACAATTTCTGATGCTGAACAAAATCTCACAACTCTGACACACAATCACTACATTAGAAAATAGAGATTTGGTGTATTTGTTGAAATCACTTCCAGGGAGCAGTTGATAAATATGCTTAGTCTACCAATATATCATATCCTTTTCCAGGGGGATCTCTTAGGATCACAAACAGTTTGTGTTCTTCCAGAAAAGAAAGTTAAGTGGAATCTTAGTGGATTGCAATCTGTTACAATATTAAAAAGTTCCCAATCACACTACCTGTAAAATCGATCCAACAAAGTCTCCTTAAAGTTCTTTCACATTTATTCAAGGCAAATGAAAATGTGCTTGATAATAACAGAATGAAGATAGTGCAAGTGCTCTGGAGAGGCGTTTGTATAACATATATTTCAGGCAATGCTAGAACTTTCCATTTCAACATCCAAGTTTTCAGAAGAACTGCAGCATCTTTGGTATATCCAGATGGTGCTTGTGGCCAAATATATTCTCCTGAGTTGATACGGAGTTCTCCTGACCTCCATCTCCCCAGATTACACACATGTTTACTGATATACTAGAATATTGACTCTCTACATCTTCAAGATCTTGAGCAGTCGAGGGTGAACAGAAGTTTCGGACCCTCTGGCAAATAATAGCAATTAGTCTTTATTGCAGTATTAGTAGTAGAGCAATAAACCAGGTTACCCATTGCCCAGACATCATGAGGTAGGTCTTTGAAAGCAACTGGAGGTTTTAATTCTCTTCTGCCTATCTCTTCTGTCATTCTTTCTCTCTGAGTATTCTTTCTATCCATCTTAGTTAACCTAACATAAAAGTTATTTATGTAATTGTATTTAACATTCCTCTGTTGGAGTTGTAGTTTTCCATTACTCCACAATTAATAAAAAGAAAAATAACTAACATTTTAACTCCTGCAGAAGCACTTCAGACTGTTGATATTCACCTTCTTTCTAGGGTCGAGTTTAGAATTACTGCAGTTGTCAATGCCTGTAAAATCCAGACATTTGCCATAGCATCTTGCACTTCATGAAGCCTATTTCTGTGATAAGCACATTTTAGCTGCTGTTTGTAAGTATATGGGGAATGCCAGGAGATGTGTTAGGAAAAAAAGAGTGGCATCCACTTTTCAACCAATCTTGCTGACCTTCCACCCTCAGAGGTAGTCAAAATTTCTTGTATTGACTTCATTGGTCTCCTTGTGAGGGCCTTTGTTCAGTCTTTTCTTTCTTTCTTTTTAAACAGGAGAAAGAAAGAATAGAAGGACTTGTCTATGATTGTCACTATATTAAAAGATAAAATTCTGCCAGTATCTTCTGTGTAACGAAGAGTGAAAAGGCTCTTAGTAATAGAAAGGGCTTGTGCTATGAGTGAACAGCTAGTTAGCTTAATCAGTGTCTTCAGCTGAGCCCTAATAAGAATCTTATCTAGTGGCTGAGCCTGTATCCTGCTATTATTTTTTAAAATACTTTTTAAGTTTAATAAGACCACAGTAGATTAGCATTGTATTGCTAACTGGAAATTTCTGTATAATTACTATGCAAGCAGTTGGTTTTTGTCGCTACAGAAAGAGTGATCTTTTCAACTTAATTTTGAGTTCTTTCCCTGAATTGTCCTGGCAAGCAAAACTGAAGAGTACAGAGTTTGGAGAGCTTGCCAAGGAGGCAAAATATGCAGCCCTGAAGCTGCTAAATCGTTAAGTGCATCAGTGCATCAGTGGTTAAGTTATTGTTAAATTTTATTTCTTTTTATTCATCATTTTTTAAGATGAGTGTGAATTAGTTACCAAGATTAAATCAATGGATTGTAACTGTGTGCAACTGAAAAGTGGCTGTTGTATCAGTTAATTGAAACATCATCAAATATAAATATAATTCTAAAGAAAAGCAACACTTTAAATCATATTGAGAGGGAATCCAGAATAAAAAGACTGCCTTTTGGTGAGGAATCTGGACTATTGCCTTGACAACCCAAGCCACTGCAATACTGTCAGTTGAAGAATACATTTATATCTTCTTACGCTGAATGGTAAAACTCCCACGCAGTTTGGCATTCTATTTCTGCACAGATCTAATCATTCAGATTTTTTTTTTTTTTTTTGGCTTAAATTAGAATCATCTGAGGACTGGTATATGCTGGTTACTGAGAGTTGAACAGTGTTTTTTTACAGTATGAGGATTGTCTAGAGAGTAGCACTCTACAGCTCTAGAACCACCTGCCTCCTACACTCTTTCCTAGAGAAGAAAAGAAAAGGTGATAGATAGGACTTACGCCTGTGTGGCTTCAGCCAAGGATTTTCCTAGCTCGGAGGAACACACTGGTATGCCAAATGGCCTTTTATTCTAAGGATGTTTGAGGCTGGATGTGAAAATCAGCCTGCTCATAGCTGCAGTTTTAACAGAATAAATATTAGCTGTTCTATTTAGGTGGTTCACTGTGCTTCTAATGCTAGCTTTTCCTGGCTGAAAGTAGTGGACCTTTAATAAATATGTTAAATAAATCCTTTTTCTTCAATGAAAAAAAGCATCAAAAATAAAAATGTGAAACTAAAGATTAATACCAAAAAACCTCTAAGTTTGTAATCCATCTGGTAGTGACTTTGTGCTCAATTTATTTTTTGAATAAAAGAGTTTTTCTCATTTTTTTCCTAAAGCTTTTGATTTGTTTTTCCAAGCTTTTCATAATGCCTAGGACAGTTTAGCTGTGTATTCTTAACAAGTTTGAAACTCTCAACTGCAGAGTAAATGGATAATCTAGGAACATTGTATTTGTGTTCCAACATTAGTTACATTGAAGCTGGCTTTCAAAATCCATCCAGAGTGAGAAATGTATTAGTTGATGACTGCTTATTAACAGTGAACTATCTCTGTTCAGAGATTATCTCTGTTGGAGCTGAAAAATATCTCATTGAACTGAAAAAATGCAGTGGTTTGAGTGAGTGACTTTTTTTATCCTCAAGCCTTCTGGTGACTTGAGTGCAACACATTAGAGCTGGGTTGATGGAAGAACTTAGGGAAGTTTAATTGCTGCATTATGCCCTATTACTGTTCCCTGGAAAAATGAAAGGCTTGGAGTTGTGATATAAAAACAAGTTATGAAAACAAGTTGGAGATGCAGTAAGAAGTTTTTCCCTCCTCCCTAAAACAAAGCTGTCTAAATGGCTCATGCTTGTTTTCTGTAGTTGTTCCAGAACTGTACAAATATGATATTGCAATTTCTACTTCTGCTTCATGCTTTCCTCTTTTTATATAGATGTAATGATTCTTTAATTAATGATAAACACAATATAGCTAAAATGAAATCTTGTAAGTTCTGCTCTTGTCTTCACTGAAGTCAGAAGGAAAACTATGCTTTTCTAGTTCATGCTTAGATCCTCAGTGTTTGTGTTAGATAAATACAAATAAAGCCCCTGAAGATCTATTCAAACACTCCTCTAATGTTATGAAAATCAGAAGAATTTAGGCATGTACTAGAATTATTAACCATAGAAATTCAAAAATCATGAGTCATACTACCATAAAAAAAAAAAAAAAAAGACAAGAGTAAAACTCAGTCATGTAAGTCTTTCTTAGAATGTGTGAGATTATCAGGATAAAGCCACCCTTTTAGGTTGTCTTTATTTTTCTTGCAGATTTTTAATGTGAGAAGTTAGTTGCTGTTTCAACTACCTCTATCTCCTTGTGATAAAAAGGCTCTTTTTGATGTTATTGCAAGATGAAATTATGTTTAATTGCCACGCTTGAGGAGTTGAGCCCACAGTGAGGATACAAAAATCCTTTGCAGTTTGGTCACAATAAAATCCTTGCTATTGATGATGATTTAAAAACTAAGTGTGCATATCATTTGTTTGCTGACCTATAATCTTAAAATCATAACCAGATGAAATATTCAAAATAGAGCTGAGCTAACAAGATAAAAATATTTGAAAAGGTCCTTGAAGCGCACTACTAAATATGGATGCAGATGGCTTTAATGAATATTTCATCTAAAGGACCTTACTAATTAAGATCGACATCTCCAGTGAAACCTAAAAAATCTCCTATTGATAGTTGCACTTTTTCAGTCTAACCCTAACTCACCTTTGCTAAATGATCTATATATGGATTGGATTCTGTATTTTCTGGAATGAATAAAAGGGTATCCATAAACGCTTAATTATTTTTACACTCATTACTCAAAATTCTGAGGGAGGTTATGGTATTCTTTGTCTGAAACATGAGCTTAATACAGAAATGGCCAGTTTCAACAAAAAACATGAACATCATAGAAATGAGTTTGAATAATTTGTGTAGGCATTTGTTTGTATTTAATTGAGTTGCCAGCTTTAGAGTAGCTGTTGTGGTTCGAGTTCCTATGTGAAGCTAATCCAAAGTGTACGGGGTACTTACATGATAATCTGAAGGGACTTGCATATGACATGGGTTTTCTTCTGAGCACCTGAAAGGGGTGAATACATCTCTCTCCATGCCTCTGCATATTTCCACTCTTTAATTAACAAGTTAATTAAATGAAATATAAACCCCATAACATTTAGTGCAGCCTGGAAAAAAAAGACCAAAAAAAAAAGGAGTGCCAAGACAATGCCAGATCTCTTTGTGCTTGTGACTCTGTAGTAATATGTTAAATTGAGCTTGCTGTTATTTTTGTTCCTGCTCTTGTTGCTGTTGTGGCTATAGCTATTTGTGCCACTGTCATCTTTAGGAGCTCCAACAGCAGAATGCTGCAGTATTGTGCTAGCTGCCTCAATAAGAGAGCAAAAAATATTTAGAAGTTTGTATAAAGTGTGTGAGAAAGATGATATTGCCACCAACAGAGCAAAGAGTACAGGCAGCCAGTTTGGGTTGCAACAGCTTGGGTTGCAATGACCAATGTAGTCTCTGTCCATCAAGGAGTTTGTAGTTTCTTTTAACCATTGGGGCATAGATGAGACTTCAGAGAACAGAGTGAAGATACTTGGCAGATACATGCAAGGAATATCTTGCAAGTGATAGAAGAGGGAATTTCCTGAGGCTGATTCTGTGTTCATTACCACTCTGTCATTGAGAAGCAGGTCTGGAAAGGAAGAAAACTGAAGCAATTATTTTAGTAGTGAAAAATGGGTTGCTTATGGATTTGTGAGCTAATTCCCCTCATAGCACCCAGTGACCCACTGTGAGACACCGATTTGGGAATTAGCTAGCTGAAATGAAATGCTTGAGAACCCAAACACACAGATAACTAACCTGGGGCTTCACAACAGCTGCAGGGGTTACCACAGTCTTGAGATGGTCTTTGTTGCAGAGCTGATCTGCATCTGGAAAGCAAAACTGCATCTATAATAATCTGTTAGGCCTTTCTTCCTGCAGAGACAGTGGTAACAGCAGGTTTTATTCCCGAAAGTTATCCTAATGGCTCCTTAATTGCTTAGGTCTACATATAATATGAAGACTAGATTATTCATTTAAGCTTGCTTTCTTTAAAGGAGATAATGAACACATTCCATTTGAATATCAAAACTAAGATACCAAATGGCACATCAGAAAACTGCGTTTAATAGCTGACATGAAGACAAAAGGAAGATTTTCCTATTTTTAAGGTGAAGATCTTGTGGTAATGAGAAACACAATAGTGTATTCTGTATTCTAAGTTCTGTTTATCTTGAACATGCTAGAAGAGGGCAGGAATTGTACGTTTTTAAATTCAGCATTCACGTGATAGTGTTATTAAATTTCCGATTAGGCCAAGGAGATAGAGACTTGCTCTGCTCTGCTTGCCCAAACATCCATCTCCAAGTTTCATGTATGTCTGAGACAGCAGCATCTCTGATAGACAAATGTCTTTTGCAGCTGCAGAGATCAACAGGGCTTGTACTCCCCCGCTAAGAGATTTTATTAAAATGCAAGGTTTCTGCTATTTCTGCTAACAACAGAATACTTAAATATAAAATGTCATGAGTATCTCTGGTGCTGTGCTGTAACTTCCACTTCTTTACTGCTAGTGTCACTGCATTTAAATTTTATAGTATCTCATATGGTTGCTTTTAAAAAGAAATAATAGTGGAATACAAGATTTGGACCACCATTCAGGCAGGGATAACCCTTTGTGTCAGCCCAAAACTTTACTACAAGCTTTTGTGATGAAGAAGTGTTTTTTTTTTTTTTTTTTTTTTTTTTTTTTTTTTTTTATTTTTTTTTCTTTTTTTTTTTTTCTTTTTTTCCCCCCAGGTATCATGACCAACAGGATGTTACTAGCAACTTTCTTGGAGCAATGTGGTTGATTTCAATAACTTTTCTATCCATTGGATACGGGGATATGGTACCTAATACATACTGTGGGAAAGGAGTCTGTTTACTCACTGGAATCATGGTGAGTGTTCCTGAATTTATTTACCAGTTCTGAAATTAGGTTTGCTGGGAATAGCCCCCAAACTCATGGCTGTTGTAAACAAAAATGTTGCAGAGTGTTTAGACTTACTCTCACCTCTCACACAATGTCTCATTCTGTATTGTGGAATGGGGGGCTTTTGTCCTCTAGAGTTAGAAGGAAGAGCTGCGTAATGAAATACAATAAAGCAAATTCCACCCTGATATAATTCGCTGCTTCAAAATCTTTATAGTGTCTTTCATTAAATGTTACGATGTCACATTTTCTTGATTATCTTTGGACATATGTGATTGCACCACTGATAGTAATGAAACTTCTGATCTGACATTTGCTTCATTTTTAAGTTACTTACAGGCACAGAACAGTGATGGTGGCAAGTGTGCTTAAGCTTTTTTGCTAGCGCATCGTTTTCTACATTATTTCTTAAAAATCTAACAACGTACAGTTCATAGGTTTCCATTGCTCTAAGTAGTTTTATGTAGTGCTATTTCCTTTATGAAATTTGGCTGACCAAAAGTGCAGCAACTGTTATTCCGTAGATATTCAGCACATATTTATTAGATGTATCTCATGTCTGATTTTCATTTTTGTGTATTGCACCTTTTGGCAAAAGGTGCAGTTTTGCACGGAGTAGGACTATAAATTGCCATGTCACAGAAACTTGTGCAAATCTATAGATTTGTTTAGAAGTAATAAAGCTCTGGATCATGCCACTTCCGTCTGTGTACAGCTCCTGTGTAAATTATCTCTGTGAGTGAGAAAAACAGAATCTTGTCATAATATAATATAATATATCTGATAGTAATAAATATATTTGTTTCTGCTTTCTTATTTATTGTTTATAAAAGTAATGCAGCTCAAATATCTGTCTTCTGTTAAACAGATATATAGAGTTTACGGCTGTGAAAAATGGTGGCAGAAAATTTCTTCTTTTTAACAGGTGTTGTGGTAAATTTGTTACTCATTAAAATAAGTATATTAGGTGCAAAGAGTAAAATGGATTAGTGCATTCCCTTATTGTTGAAGGTCTCTTTTCAAATGCTTCCTCATTTTCTTATTTTTTTAACATCTAACAAATATCAGATCCTTGACCTTTATGGAGAAGGATTTTTATTCTGTGTTGGTGGTGGCAGCACATGCATGTCTCTTTAAATACAGTTTTATTTTAGTTGGGTAACACAGGCTGAAGAGGAATGACTCGGAAGGCCATTGACTAAGCTCAAAACTGCCATCTTCTGGGGTACTTGCCGTTATTCCTCAATGTCAGAAGGCTTTTGTTGCTAAAGAGGATAAATAGTGCTGTAAGTTCATTAGGAAAAGAGAACAAGTAGTACATACTGCCGCTGGGATGTGCAGAAAGGGGACACAATTCTGTTAAAATGCATTTCTTCTTCCCAGAAACAATTTAGAAGTAAAAAGCAAGCAAGTGCTATGGGATACAGGTATCAGATCATTATCTCTTCTCATTACGATTTCTGCCTAGGCTTTTCTGAGCAAAACCAGCCAAATTCTGGGTTAATTCACACTGAATATACACTCAAAATAAATTGTTCAGCACTCTTGGCATTTTCCGCACTAAAAAAAAAAGTACAGTAACAGAAATCTTAGAAGTTTCAAATCCCCAATGAAGTACAGTAAGTATATAAGTATGGATACAAATCATCCATGGATCTTACATTGCTATCAGCTTTATGCTAATGCCATAAGCACCTGGATGAGTATAAGAGGTTTGATGGCTGTGGATAGCCTATCCAATTTTATTACAGTAAGAGCAAGGCAAAAATGAAGTCATATAGATGTTCTCTTTAGTTTTTCTTCAAGTGTTATTCTGCACAAGGGTGAATGAATCATACAGAAGGTGAAATTATAAGCCATATTTGCTTTACGAGTGTCATATTTACTTATGAGAGCACCATTTGGCTTATAGTCTGAAAACTACTTACAGCAGTTGTTGCCACTGTTTTGGAGAAAAGCTTAAAGTGCTCAAGTGCTGTTTAATGTATTGGTTAATCTGCATATATAGCTTTTCATCACTGAAACAAGATCCCTTTGAAAGTGTGGTTTATAAAATGTAAAGATGATACTTACCTTCTTTCCTTTTCTCCTCCCTCCCATTCCCCCCCACTCTGATTTAAAATTTCTGCAGGTACCTTGGAAGCACTAAGCTGAGCACTCAGAAGTGTGTGCATAGTCAGAATCATGTGATAATGAATTTGGGATAAATACCTACAGAGACAAGAAAAAGGTTACGTAGTTAGAGAATCATGTTAAAACAGTATGGAAAGTCTTGACCATTGCATTTTGCATTTTAAAGGACATCAATAAAATGACTTTGGTGAACTGTCATCTTTGACAGGAAAATTAAGGAGCAAGGGGATTAATTCAAATGTAAAAGTTCTGAAAGATATCCAATACAAAATAGTGAGTATATTAATGAAGTTTAGGCTAGAAGGTCTGTTCAAGATCAAAAACCTCACAGGTTTTAGATATGATGCTTTAAAGATAGCTACTCTTTTGAAATCTGTACAGTAACTAATTCATGTTTATTGTGGAAAACATAAGATCCTAAAAGAGCAGATTTACAAATTTCCTTTTTCAGAAGGATGATTGATACGCTAATTAAAAGGCATACCAGAAACCTGTGAAGTGAAAATAACATGTAAAGTGAAATTGTTTGTGTGGGTTTTAGGGAAAAAATGTGTGGGTTTTAGGGAAAAACTTCTGTGTTGTGACTATATTCACAGGAAAGCACAGGTGCATCCTGACTATATTCCCACCCCTGCCTCAGAAGTTGTTTTCTGTAGGGTAAAAATCGAACTGTGCAGGTAGAACCTTGCATTAGGTTCCAGCCAGGGAATTTGACTTTATGCAGTCAGCTGACAGCACCAAATTGTGCTAGATGTTAAAACTGATAGCTGTTGCTCTCTTGAGACATTGATTAAAGCTACATGTTTTAAATTCTGCAAATACATACTCTTAGAAAACAAAATAAACCTTAAATATAGTCTGATGATGCTAAAAGAAGAGAAAAGCACTGGAGTATCGTTAACACAGTAGAGAAAGAACTCTAATTAATATATAAAACTCTAATTAACATATCAGAAGAGTTTAACCAAGCAAAATAAAATTGTTTTGCCATATTGAACATCTTAATTTGTGATCTTGCAGAGCACATAAACATGTGAATCACTAATGAAGATATTAAAACATGGCAATACAGAGTTGGTAGCATGAGTGCTGCCAGATACCAGCTATACAGATACCAGCTATACAGATGCTTTTTATGGACTGGCAGGAGAAACTAAATTGGGTACCCTCATCTAAATCACCTGTGTTTTTCTTTCATGGAAGTTCACTTGGCAGCAGTAGGAGACTATGGACCAGGTAGGCCGTAAATCCAATAGTGAATGTGCCTGCTGCCCTCTCTGTACATCAGGTAGGCACTTGGGGAGTGATGGATGGATGGATGGATGGATGGATGGATGGATGGATGGATGGATGGATGGAAGTATGAGTGCCATCTTTTGTATCAGTGCAAGGAATGGAAGAAATGGGGAGATATGTCTTTACTGCACCATGTGACATATCTGATTTTGGTCTGTTCACCAAACATGCAGTGGTTGTCAGTGCACATCCCACAAGCCTCACAGCTCCTGGTCAACATGCCAAGCTCAGCTACAAGTGCATCGCTTTGCTGTGCCACTTTTAATGTCAGTGGCACTACTTACATATGGACGGTGTTTTCACCTGATGAAATTTTATAGCATCAGGACATCAGAGAGCTTTGCCAATTTTTTCTTGCTTTATGAGGAGTATGTTAGTATGAAGATAGCAAAACAGATAGTAGAAAGCTAGTAAATGATAGTAGAAGCTAGTAGAAGAAAAAAAGCATGAGAAGCTATGGGAAGATGCCTCATATTTGACTGTGGGATGGGAAGAATGAGAATAAAAAATGATGAAAAATATATAAAGAATATGGAGGATATTGAATACCTCCCTGCCTAATATGAGAACAGGGAATCTCTCTGGCTCCATTATTAGCTATTACATTTGGAATAAATAAGTAGAAATACCTATTCCTGCTACATAGAGCCATTCTATGCAATTCATGTTGCAGTTCCTAAGTAAATCTGTATTTATGGATATTTCTTACAGATCTTTATAAGCCTTTTGTTGTTATGCAAGATAAAAAAATAACAATACATTCTCATGGCTTCAAATATATGACTTTCTGCAAGGTTTGAGAACGGCTGTTTTTGTCCTGAAGATCAGTGCTAGCAGCAAGCAGTAGACTTGACAGAACTATTAGGTCAAAACTATGTTTCTATAATAAAAGGGGTGAGTTGCAAGTATTATAACTGCTCAATCACAGGCTGCACAACATGGCTGGCTAAAACTTGAATTAAAATAGTTTTAGATCAAATAAAGATCCTGTGGGATTTTGCTGTTGGCCTCGTGGCTGATACAGCAGCTAAAATGCTACTGTTGTTAAATTGAACACCTGAGGGCTGGTTATGGCTATGAAGGAAACAAACATCAAATTGCATCACTGGAGTAGGTGAAGAGGAGATAAGGCATTTCTTTTTGGAAATTTTCACGTAGCATTTTTTTACCTCCTGAATCTGAATCCCATTCATTTAGGTGAATAATTCTGTAACTGCAGAGTTAACATTGACTGCAGATCCTGGGAAGGATTACCAAATAAAAGGAAAGGAAGGTAAGCATTATACTTAGCGGAGATGTTTGAAAATTGTTTTATTTTATAGAACTTTCTGTGGTTAATGTACCATAAATTGTTTTGCATAATTGGCTAGAATATTGTGAAATTCTTTTGAAACATTTTACATTGTTTAATTCTGTAATTAGGTGCACAAACATTGAATTATTCATGAAACACAGTAAAGTATTTTGAGTCATGCTCAAAGAACTGATAAGATGCTATTAAGACTAATACACTGCCTTGTAAGTATGGTTGAACTGTAGAAGGGAGTCAATTTCCTGAAACAGCAGTAAGAGTATAATAGATTATATTGCCATTTGAAGGTTTACCTAGAATATTCTGCACATTTATCAAGAGCTTATAATATATTTATCATTTCTTGTATCTAGTGATAGTGATCTAGTGAGGTGCACTGCTTTGTCAATGAGAAGTGTAGTGCATGAATTTAAAAAGTTTAGAACACAGTTTGGTTATTACTTCCCTGAGATTACAAGAAAATGTGAAAGACCTTTCCTGTAGTTTCATTTCAGGTCCGTTTCTTGGCTATATGCTGGAATATAATTCATTTGATTGTGAGAATTCAGTAATAAATTAGGTGAACTCGGAGTTCAGAACAGTTTGTGTTTGTTTCTCCTAACATAATACAATGCAAATGGATGATGTGTCAAGCAGAACTATGCAGTGGAGAAGACAGTTAATGATGCTTGAATTGTTAGGGTTGAAACTAGTACAACTTGGGCTCGTCAGAATTTTCCTTATTGTTGTTCCAGTACACCAGTTTGCCAAAATGGAAACTTTTCTCAGGAACATGGATACTTCTGAGTTGTTTTATGACTGTGCCTTGTTGGGATTAAATCTTTAGCTGAAGTAAAGAAAAATAAAGAAAAGGGAGAATATAAAATTTATAAAATGAAGCTGGATAGTTCCCAAGTGAGAAAGAGAGTGTGTAAATGATCTCTGGGGCAGTAGCAGTTTGGTTGATAACCTGGACTGTGAAAGAATGCCAGAGGCAGTATTTTGTCTCCATCTGAATAAACAAAATATGCTGGAACCATCCAGGCAACCATCTTCCAGAAACTGAAAAAAGAAAACAAAAAAAAAAAGCCTTCACTCAGAAGGCTTTAATTTCATCCCCATAGAGTAGGGAAGTTTTTGAAATGTCAGAGGACATAGAAACTGCTTCACTCTTAGATCTAATTAGGAATTACGGTTGCATTTCAGAAAGTTCAAAAGCAGTCAGTTACTGACTGAATGAACAGCAATCCTCCGAAGTCATCGTTGTTTACATAAATATGACTGGAGCAGAATGTTGTTGTAGGAAAGCTTTTGCCTTGTTTTGAAAATGCGTAATTCAGTTTGGTTTCATCAATACTTTTGGAGTTTAATAGAGCAGTTGTTTGAGAGCTTTACAAGTTTTCTCATGAAAGTTTTCTATTTATGCTTCGTGGGTTATCCAGCCTAGTAGTTAAAGGAAATCAGATTTCACCTTCTTGATCTGCGAAGAAGTTTTGCATGCTAGGCAGAACAGTTTTGTCATGACTGTCACGATCTCCAGTGGACCTTTCAGCTGTTAAGATGATTTAAGTTTTCCCAGGAGCCCAACCATGGGATGCACTCATTTCTTGGGCTTGTCCAAGATGTAGAGTTTTACCTAGTAGAAGAGAAATTGGCTTTTACAAGCGATTTCTTCCATTACTTTCCCAGGAGCCTTTCTCAGCGCTCCTCTTGCATAACTAAAGCAAAAGAGTTTATTTCATAACTACTACTCACCTTCCAGTACACCTTGCTGCTCATCTGCTGTATTATATGGATAGAAACTCAAATTTGGCAAACAATTTCTCACTGTGATACAGACCTACAAACTCACTAAAGATATTAGTAGCTAGGCAAAATTCTGAATATATGGAAGTATAAGTAACACAAAATTATTTTAGGTCTTGTTTTTGGTTGAGATAGTATAGTTGTCCTGTTACTCATTTTACTTTCTTTCATGTTGCAAGATTATGTTTCTCTCCTGAGAATGAGAGAGAATTTCTCTCTTCATTTCTCTTTGAATTATAACAAATGCAAAACCATGCATATATGATAACATTTCTCTACCGTCTGTCTTTTGCATGGGTGGATTCCTCCATCCTCAACTTTTGCATTGCTTGTTTTAGAGAGGTATTTCTTCTTTTTTTTTTTTGACTTCAAGCAAGACTTTTATTTCTTTTTCCTCCCTGGAGAGTCCAGTAAGATCACCTTCTAGAGAGCCAAAAATGTATCTGTGTAAATTCTTACAGGCTTTTTATTTTATGCAGAGCAGCAGGAGGAATGTTGTGTCTTTTCTGGTGTAGAGCTAAATTTCTCACCAGAGCCATGTGTCTGCAAAATGGATCTTCTTTCTCTCTTGGTGGATCCCAAGGGATATTAGAAAGAAATGTGGCAGCTGCCTTCTTTCAGCTTCAGGCAAGTATAGCAGGACATTTTTGTGACAACCACAACTCTAAAGACTGCACTTCACCTGCAGTCCAGCTAAACCAAGGCTGCCGATGGACTTTCAGCAGAACACTGATACACTATTGCTTCCTTTCTCACCAGTAGCACCGTCCAAACATATATATATGACCCCCAAGCAGTCAAAGTAGTTGCAGAAATCACCCAGTTCATTGCTGTCATGTAAATGCATTTTGGAACATTACCAAAGAAGTGGAAATGCCAGAGGCATTTACTTAAAGTAAGTATAGAGTGTCTTGAATCCCAGGCTTTTAAGCTACTTACCAAATACTTCTTTCAGTGCAGCTTCCCAGACAGTACTGACCATTTCTTGCTTTTACTTTTAAAAATGACAACAACAAAAAAATCAGAACATAACCCTTGAGTGAAGACTTTCCAGCATCTCTCTTTGGTTATCACTAAAAGTAGGCCCTTGCTGAAATGCTAGACCCAAGCACTTGACATTGTCAAAGACTGAGTCTGAACAGTGCAATCTTGCACTCCCTGTGTACAGCATCAGCATGAACACTTGCAGGCTGTTTCCTGATCCATACTTCATAGCTTCATCCTCATCAAATACAGTTTTAGTCACTGGGCAAGAATATCTTTTTGCCCTGTAGAGTAGATATTGCTCTTAAGTATGGCTATGTCTGCTGCAGCATAACATGATCTAAATTCTCTGTGATAGCTTTAAATTAGTTAACTCAAGACTGGCAACCTTGATGATGGCAGCAAAAAGCTCAGAGTGGACTACATCAACAAAGAGCAGGATAGTGGGCTGATACAGTATATAATATGTATTGTGATAGGTATTGCAGCAGAGCACAGTGGAAACTGAAGGAGAAGGATGAATCTAGGTCTAGGGTTGTGAGATGTACAGGATAGACCTACCATCTTCATACAGTATGTATTTTACTGTAGAACTTGTGAGCTCTGTCGGATCCCATTGAGTCTGGTGTTGTATAAAGACAGAAAAAATATGTGGTTCTAATTCACAAATGGCTTACTATCCCCATGGGGATAGTGGAACCGGCTTACCATGTAAAGGAAGAGAGGACCAAGGAGGTCTTCTGATACAGTATTAGAATAAATGATCTCAACCAGATCACCAGAAATCTGAGTATCGTGACAGGTTTGGCTAACTTTTGTGATAAGTAACCAATGTACTAGAACAGGAGGGAGGATTTGAAAGAAAATGATAAATTATATTTTTATGTGTTTCTAAGTCAAGAGATATTGTGAAGACTTTGTTTGCAAGGAGGCTTGGGATTTGTTGGCTTTGTTTGAAAGTTTTTAAAGTGGGAAATTAATGCTGGCATCATGAGTTTACTAGAGCCAGGGAACTATTACATCTCTACTATCGGAATGGAAGAATCCAAGGGCATAAAATAACCAAAATGAGGGCAAATGTTCTTTATTTGATGTAACAGAGAAGGAAGTAGAGGGACACAAAGCAGAGTAACATAGTAAAAAAATGAGAGGCAGAGAAATTAACCATTGCAGCAACTCCTTGATTTTGGATATCAGGTTGAGGAAGGGGATCCTGCCACCTCTCTTCAGCTCTGGTGAGGCCACACCTGGAGTACAGGGGCAGTTCTAAGCTCCACAGGACAAGGGGGACATAGAGTTTCTAGGAAGGGTCCAGCAGAGAGCAACAAAGGTGATGAAGAGACTGGAGCATCTATGGGAGGGGGAAAGACTGAGTGAGCTGGGCCTGTTTAGCCTGGAGAAGAGAAGGTTAACAGAGGATCTTATCAACATGTATAAATACCTGAGGGGAGAATGTAGGGAGGATGGGGCCAAATTCTTCTCAGTGGTGGCCAGTAATAGAACAAGGGACAATGGGTATAAGTTGAAACATAGGAAGTTTCATCTCTGTATGAGGAAGAACTTCTTTCCTGTGGGGGTGACAGGAAAGGTTTCCTGTGGAACAGGCTGCCCAGGGAGGTTGTGGAGTCTCCTGCTCTGGAGATCTTCCAAACCTGCCTGGATGCAGCCCTGTGCCCCGTGCTCTGGGTGTCCCAGCTGGAGCAGGGGGGTTGGACGAGGTGATCTCTAGAGGTCCCTTCCAACCTCAACCATTCTGTGATTCTGTGTAATTCTGTAATATGAAAGGGATAAATTGTTTTGTCTAAGCAGATAAAAGAGTGTAGCTATTCAGAAATAAATGGCAAAATGAGTGTTTTAGTTGTGTGGACAGATAGGAAAAATAAGAGTTTGTGCAGCCTAAAAACAAAATGAATAGTAACACCAAGTAATAGTTTTAAAATTTGGGAATGGAGCTTGTATTTTAGCATTTTCTTTTCATTTCCTAAATTCAAAGTATAACTTAAAATGCAGTTAATTTCACCTTTCTTTCCTTGCTGTTTTGAAATAGTGTAGGCTTGGTGTCAGAAAGCATGCACCTATTTGCAAGTTCTGTTTTTTTCCTCTCTTCAACTTGCCCGTGTTAATTTTTCTAAGAAACATCAGTCATTATACAGACTTGTATAACTGAAAAAAAAATGTTTATCAATATCCAAGTGTACCTTTCTTAATCAAATACCCACAGAATTCTGTTTTCTATATATTTGTGCCGTCTACTTTGGGTGGTAGCTCACCTACTGATAGCTTTCACAGGCTATGGCTTACTTGGATGAGCATTTGAACCTATGTCATCCTTTTTTGTTAGCTGCAGGAGCAGAATTTTTAGAACTGGAACTGTGAAGTTTGTTCTTAAGCTGTTTGGTGGCATATCAAAATGTTTTCATATAGGCTAGCAGCTAAGTGGTCAAGGAACAATCTGTAGAGTATAAATGGCTGTAGGCCTTTTGCTTCAAGGACATATTGCTCACAAATGCAAGCTCTGTATTGTATCATCAGAAATTTAATGCCACTATGCAGTAAAATCCAATCCTGTATTTGTGGCTCTTCCTGGCTGAAAGGCAGTGTCATGTGCTTGTTTTCAGACTTTTTGCCTAGGTCTGATGCAAGCCACTTAATATGAAGCAACAAATACATTGATTCAGTGCAATGCATGTGCATTTAGGTTCGCATGCATCAGTTTCAGCACACTGCAAATCAAAGCTAAGCACTGCTTAGCTCACAGAAGGGCTGTTGGTCTAGGGCATTTCTGAGAGGCCCTTTTTGAACAGCTTGCTCTTTTGGGGCTTTTCTTGGTTTGGCAGGTAGTTCTGCTGTACGTACTTTTGTGGAAATCAGAGGAGTCCAGGGAGATCAGGTTTTGCACTTGGTAGTTGCTCACAAATCCTTGACCGTATAGTACTTGAAGGAGAGCAAATGTTGGTTAATTCTTTTACTAGCTTCTAGCATTAAACAGAGCAGGAGGGTTGGACTAGATGATCTCTAGAAGTCCCTTCCAGCCTCAACCATTCTGTGATTCTGTTTAAATAGAGATGTGCCAAAACATAGTGAGTATTATGTTACCATTTTTGAAATAACTGTTTTGATCATGTTTCATGGCTGCAATTCAGGATAATTCTCACTTTATTATTATTTTTAAGGATACTGAACTCTTCAGGGGAAACTACATAAAAGTGCAGAGCAGTAACATAAAATATTAATTAGAATCACATACGTTAAGCAGAATTTCAATGTGTTATTCTGTAAGCTGATAGTTGTTTAAAGAATAATCTGCCTCTCTTAAAGGTATTGCAAAAAGATAAACAAGCAACCAGAGTTTTATTCCTGTTTTTCACAGAAATGTTAAAAGAACCTGTTTCCGTATCCTGAGATCATAGCCCATCAAGCCAAGAACAAGGAGTAATCTGAGCGGAGAACATATTTGGAGATGTGGAAGCTCACAGGCCATACAAACCACAGCTACATTAGCTGTTTTCTTCATTAACATTTAGCGGGATGTGGGGAAACAAAGAACCTTTTGCCCTCATCTTACAATTAGAGAGCGAGCTGCAAACTACATTACCTACATGGGCAACTACTGCAAAATTATAAGGGACTTGTTTGAGGGCTTCCTGAGGGCTATTAATTGAAGACCACAGGTCCATGTGAGGGAGCAGGTGAATTTATTGACATAAATTACCAGCAGAATGAAATTGGAGACTAATTAACTGGAGGCTTTCACACATTTTGTTAGGTTCATTAGGAATGAAGAGGGCAAGTGCTGCATGTTTTGGAAGCATTATGTGAATAAAGACTTGCAATGAGTTGGTTTGTTTTGGCATCTCTGTGTGATATTTGTGCCTGCAAGGTAGGTTCAACAATGTTCTGTATTTTCTGGAGATCGTAAAGCAGACCTAGATGAAGAGCAAGGTGAGAGTAACTGAACTTATGGGAGAAATCTGGAAAAAGTGGAAGAAAATGGTGTGAAAAATGTAGTAAACTTCAACTGGGATGTTTCTTCACTAGGACAGCAACTGATACCAATGCACTGAACAGTTAAATTTGAGTGAACCTGGAAGTTAAACACATGTGTTATATATTTAATTTGGTTTTGTATCTTTTTTTTTTTAATAATCTGTGAAGGATGGTTCAAAAAAAAAAAAAAAAGGAACAGTAGAATTTAGAAATTCTGCTTTTTACAGAATTTTAGAGTATTTTAGAATTCTAGTGTCAGAATAAGTGGTACCAGGAGCTGCATGTAGCATGCTGTTTGTAGTTACCTTATTCATTCTAGCCTCCTGATGATGGTGCAGTCATTTCACTGCTGGCTTTGGCCTATTATGAGTATGCATGGTGGTTCTTACATACAGGTATACAAATATATACAGAGCACTTACAAGTTTTTCTATTCAAGTTTTGAAGTAATGGTGTTGTGGTTATGTACTATTTTAAGTAGTAATAAGGAATAGGAAATTCTGTAGGGAAAAGATCATTGTAGGCCTTAGAAAACAGCAAGGAAGTATGCTGAAGTGGTTAAATACTAGATTTATGACAAGATTTTCTTTAGGCCTTAAAGAAAATCCTATGAATGATCCTCTGAATGTGTGTGCTAAGTACTAATCTAATCTAATTTCTTCCTCAGCAATTGCCATACAGAGTAGACGGTTGTTAAGAAGAGGATATTCTGCCTTCATTTACTGAAATTCTGAATTTTAAAATTGTTCTGATTACCTCCTTTATTTATGTAGGAGAAATGGGATGTGTTTGAATTTTCATCTCCTATAGGGAAAAAATCAGAACTTTTAAACGATACTGCTTATTAATTATTTTGATGCCTTGGATTCTGCTTATTAATTATTTTGATGCCGTGGAGTTGACTAGCCAAAATTGCTGACTTTTCCTATTACTCTAAACTGAAAAAGTTGTAACATGTTCACTTACTTTATCAGGGATGATGAATCAACTGAAGTCTGCCTTATTTCTACAGCAAAGGAACAAGATCCATTAAAAGCTCTACAAAACGCAGCAGTAAGATCTTGAGGGTTTATTTTATTGTTTTCAGGGTGCTGGGTGCACTGCACTGGTTGTAGCTGTGGTTGCAAGGAAGTTAGAACTTACCAAAGCTGAAAAACACGTGCATAATTTCATGATGGACACCCAGCTAACTAAAAGAGTAAGTCACGCTTTCTGTTCATGACTGAAAAGCAAATGTATATTAAATCTTTCTGCATTTGTCTTAAATTATTTTGTGCTCCATTCTCTTATTGAACATTTTCACACTTGTGATTTTGTAGGAAATGAATGCCCTGGGCTCTTTGAAGTCAAGGGCAGCAGCAGGTTCCCCACAGGTTTTGAAGGTTTGCTTGCTCTTTTGTAGGGGATCCCTGCTGCTGGAACACAAATCACGTAACCAGTAGTTAAAAGCTATGAAACTAGAGACCTATATATTAAATGGAAGTGAAAAGAATAGGAGAATATGTAAAATTCTTGTGACTAAAATAGATAAAATGGACAATATATTTCAGAATTTCAAGCTATGAAAGACTGTCCTTTAGAAAAAGGATATACCTTCTTACACTTAATAATAAATTTCAAGTATTTATAGTTTATGAGTGAGGTAGTCTTTGCAGTTAGTTTGGGTACTGAACAAATGGCTCACACAGCTGCACAAAATAATGCAGCACCCTGAAAGATGTTTGTAGATGATAAAAGTCTTTGAAAGAGATATTGATAAGAACAAAAACTTTATAAATCTTTAAAATTTATAAGAATTTGTTTTAAATTTTTCCTTAAAAGATATAACCTAAATTTTTGTTCACAAAAACGATCTGAAAGAAAATGAAAGAACACAACGAAGGAGACAGTAGACATCCTGTATCCTCGAGAAACAGGTCAGTGTTGAGGAAACATGAAAATGAGTGGGATAACTTGATTAATCTTAGTAGTTGAGGGAGAAGCAGCGCTGGGAAGAAAGTCTTCACAATCATGTTGGGAACTCACTGGCACCTTCTCCTTACTGGTAGTGGAGAGCCCTGGGGCAGAAAGAGGGCTCTGCTCCTGAGGGGAAGGTTGTCTGTGTCAGCAGAGCTCCTTGCAGCACAGCCATGTGGTGCTGCCCCAGCCCTCTGCTCTGACATCCAGGAAGTGGCTGCACTGAGGCAGATGCTCCTCTCGGGCATGTCAAAGCATTCCTCCAATTTTATCAGCTTCCATGTCTCTGAGCTGTGCTCCCCTCCATCCTGGAAAAAAACGTGCATCTCCCCTAAGCAGATAGAGTGGAGACAACTTAAGGGGAGCGAGAAGGCATAAAGGGTGGGAATTGTGTAACCTGCATTTAAGTGTCTAGTTGAGCTGCTGCTTAACACTCATTATAATCAGTTAAGGTCCTGTTGTTACTAGACCTTGGACAGCAGTTTGTCCCTTCCTAACAAAGACATAGACTTTTGGAAATAAACAGTAATGGTACTGAAAATAAGGTGATTCTTGTCTGAATCTGTACATGTGATTACGAGTAGAATTCTACTGCAAATTTAAGGATTTGGCCAAATTAATCCCACTGCAGGAAATTAATATGTGAAGAGTATAGGGAAACAGGTATCTAAAATAATCTCACTCACAGATGGTGATTTAGTGGCAGATTTCAAATGCGGCAAACTGCTTTCATGCTTGTCCATGACGAGGTAAGAAGTTGCCATTCAAGGAACTGACAAGAAAACTCAAGTATCACCTCTCAGCTGAGTTGAAAACTGCTTTCAGAGGGGGAAAAAAAAAGGTTTTGTGGCCAGATTTTGAGAGTCTGGTGCTTGTTTATGTCTTTTAAAGTTTACTCCATTCAGCTATGCTTCATGTATAATGGTAAATACAAGTTAAGTAGAGCAAACAAGTAGTCCCTTTGTAGCTTCAGTACAACACAAATGAGAAGCAAACCAGACGTTTAATTTGGCACAAGCACAAGTCAGTTCCACAGGTACTGGGGAGGTTTTCTCGCAGCCTGAAGCAGCTTCCACTAAAGTCATGACTAAACTTCTCCAGGGCTTTTACAGGTGCAGGGATCCCTGCCCAACAGGAGCAACTGCCTAGCGTTCCCACAGGGCCTGAACTTATCCATCTGCTGAGCTCTGATGCTGGGTGGACGTAGTAAAGGGCCAGAGGGAGAGAGACATGAATAATAAGGGCTGTTTGCCTTTATAAATAACCTAGTAATTGTGTTATTAATCAACAGAATGTTTAAAAAAGTCCATTGTTTTCAACTATTCTTCAGAATATTGGAGGGCCTAAGAAAGAACTGTGGGAACTCTTTTAATAAACCTATTAAAATAATCAAAGAACTCATGAAATAAAACACCATATACATTAATTAAGAAGATATTTTTCATCTCCTGTGTGGATGGTAGGAAACCAGAATAATGAAACAAAAGCAGAAAAATAAAACCTGTCTGAGCAGCTCTGGAAATTTAAGACTGTTAAATTGCTAAAAGAAATAGGAGGTAATAATCATGCAACAAGAAGAGAGGAAGTTTATGGTCATATAAAATATATTTAGCTAATTACCATACAGATAATGCATTAATATTCCTTCACTGTAATTCATATTGCCCTAAACACCATATGGTCCTAACTCTTTTCAAGAGGGGCAAGTAATTCCCAGGTGCAAATAAAGCTGGTTATTGCTTTTAATAAAGCCCAATATCACTCTTACACACAGTACAGAAATTACTCAGCATTCTCCACGGTCAGACCGTGTTTTCTGGCCTTGTTGCTGCAGCTTCTTCATATATACCCATTTTCCCACAGGCAGAGTATTAAGGTGCTTTAGCAAGAATTTTCATTACAATGTATTAGAAAAAAGACATAATGTTATTTTTGTCATCCCGGTGTTTTTCTTTTATTAAACAGGTGAAAAATGCAGCGGCCAATGTACTCAGGGAAACATGGTTAATTTATAAAAACACAAAGCTTGTTAAAAAGATAGACCATGCGAAAGTAAGGAAACATCAACGCAAATTCTTGCAAGCTATTCATCAGTAAGTACTACTTCGCTTTGTTTTTTTTTTGTCCAGGCATTTTCTTCTTCTCTCCCCGCTGAGAGCTTGAGTTTGTATCTTCTCCTTCTTTCAGAGTAAGACAAAAATGAGATCTTACTGTAGTGTCTATTTAGAAAAGAAAGCGTTTTGGCTGTGTATGCCCTGCACAGGGTCAATCAAACCTATTTAAAATATTTTTTTTTCACAGATGTTCATGCTGTTTTGTGAATTAGCTGAGCAGTTTTGTCTGTGTGTGTGTGTGTGTGTTTTGCTACTCAGACTATCCTTTATTGTTTCTATTTGTCTTGTAGGTAAACAGCTACAAAAGACAATAAATGATAGGGGGGAAAAAATGGTTTCATTTTATCAAATGTTTTAAAAATTTCATATCAGGAAAATGTGATAGAACAGCTATTGTGAGTAGCCATATTGTGTTTAATGTGAAACAAGTACAATCACGTTCTCATCTTACTTTGTGCAGCTCAATAGCAATTTGCTACTTCTTTCCTCCATATTTTCTTAGTGGTTAAAATATGCAGTAGATAGGTCAGCTCTCACTCCTGGCAACAAGTGCAGAGATGGGGAGTAGGCGCCAGCAGCCTTTGAATGGCTCCTGGACACTGCTGGCTTAAGCTGGACCAGCTCCTCTCTGCTGCACGCCTAGAGCGATTGAGAACAAGCCTGAGAATTGCGACGAACAGTAGGATTAGGCTGATTTATGGCACACCAGTCTGTAAGTACTTAAATAAAATTTGTAATATGTAGTTGTAACCACTAGAACTATGCAATGATTCACTTGCCATTTCTTGGCTTATAATGGGGACAAAAAAGGTCTTTTCTCCTCAGGAACTGCAGAGCATCATAAAGAATGGCCAGAACCCCTGCCACTGTTTGTATGCTCTGTTTGATGTACCCAACCTATGGCACCCATTTGTACAGCCTACAAAACGTGTTCTCATGACATATTGTAGAAACACAACTAAATTAACTGACATTCAGTTTGAACTGATTTTTTTGTTTGTTTATTTGTTTAACTCCTGAGTGTAATGTGTATGAGGAGGGATGCATAACCACTTATATTTATGTAGTCTCTTCTGTGTGGCATCATTTTGCATGAAAGAGAGGAGAAGGAAGGCCAAGTTGTATTTCTTATTAAATTGAGGGTCATAACATCATTTTAAGTAATTGGTAGCAAAGCTTTAAAGTATGAAATACTCCACAAACCTTAATTACTGTGGTGTATTTAATGAACTTGTTAGATTTACTGTTACTGTGTTCTTGTTGAAATAGTTGAGGAAACAACAAGGCCACAAAAACTGAGGCATTTTTTAGGCAGGAAAGCAACCTTCCTTGGCTCAATTATGACATGTTTTTCAGTTTAAATGACTGGGAGGAG
This sequence comes from Nothoprocta perdicaria, assembly GCF_003342845.1. NCBI lineage: Eukaryota > Metazoa > Chordata > Aves > Tinamiformes > Tinamidae > Nothoprocta > Nothoprocta perdicaria. Next base: position 1,840,737 of record NW_020456221.1, on the reverse strand, counting down.
AAGAGGAAGAGTTTGGGGGCAGAGGATGGCATGTCCTGTGTATCTTTTGCAAGACTTGAATCCCCGATTGCAAGGGTTATGCCTTGGAATTTTAACCTTATTATTCTGTGTGTGAGTGTACGGGGGGAGGAGGGGTGTACATATGTACATGTGTATGCATAAAAAGAAATTTAGGGAAAAAAAAACAAAAAACAAAAAAACAGCACAGCAGGCTCGATCTGCAGCTTTGCATTACCATCCAAGCCCAGAAGAGCTTCACAAGTGTTATTGTGCACATGCCTTAAAAAGTCATTAATCAGGTGGCAAGGGAGGGTGGGGTGAAGAAGGTGACAGCAGTCATTTTTTTTCCTAGCTGTACTAGCCAAACTTCGAACAGCTCTATTAATAATGCATTTCCCTCTGCGTTTAGCACTTTGCTCCCATTCCAAAAACTTTTACTTAAGGGAAGAGAGGAAAAAAAAAACCAAACAAAAAAAACCCTATCTTTCTCGCTTTTTCATCATGCACGGGAATGAGCCATGGATGGAAACACTTCCCTAGCAGTCTGCTTTCTTCCGGTGGCTGCAGAGTAGCTGGATGCAAGTTATTTGCTCTCCCCTTGCACCTTTGGAACTTTCCCAGGGGACCAAAGCCAAGTGACTCACCGCTGCACATGGCTCTCTTCCTGCTTTCTGAATTCTCCATTTTTTATTGGCACTTCTGCCGCTCAGCCTCAACCATTGATCTGGAGACAGGACGAAGAAAGAGAGTGAAGTTTAGGGCCAGCTTTATACGTGATACCAGAGCATGGCTGCAGTAACAGTCACACACTCTCAGTCAGTAATGGTCTGAGGATGTTGTCTGTGATTGTGCTACCTCCTGCTGCTCTCGGTCTTTCCCTTCCCATGCACAGTAAACAAGGTGAAGGTGATCAGCACTCTGAACGATAACACTGCATTTTTATGTGCTGAGTAAGAACATCTACAAGCTGATAACTTTTGGGAAGGTTTCAACATATTGCAAGTACCCTTGTTGGAAATGCAAGCTGATTAGACTCTACGGGAGGCAGTTACTGAGTAGAAGCAACAGAAAGTCCATAGGACATCCCATGTGCAGAATCGAGCCCACTGTGCTCAGTTGGTTGTTTTAGTATATTTTACAGTTTGTTTTCTTTTGTTTTGTCTTTTTATTTCAACAAAATGAAAATAGAGCTCGGAAGTAAGTTGTATGAGCTGTTCCTTTCTAAATTTGCAGAATTTACCACTGTCTGCATGCAAAAAATAGAGTCTTTATTTGTGAACTTCTATGGTCTGATTGCTGCCATGGAAACGCGATCCAGAATCATGATCTTTTGCTGTGATAAGTGAAGTTCATAATAACAGAATGTTTCATATTTTGTCTTAATGAACTTGAGAACGAAAGTCAGTTACTTTTCTTGTAATCTGTCTGCTGCAGCTAAAAACTTGCCGTTATCCAGAGATACACTTTTAGAGTCTGTGCAGGTTTGGGGCTGGTTGCCATTAGGCACTGCCAAACTGTCAACAGGTACTGCTTTTGGTAATGGATTGCTCAAAATATTAGAAGTCAGCACACAAATTGGCAAATGTATGATTCAGAGACTCTTAAGCAGAAAGTATATATCCTCCAAAAAGTTTTAGAGATGCCCTCCATGCTTTTTCCTTTAAAACAGCTTGAGCACATAGCTTCTGAAAGCATCATTTCTACAAACTACGTGCACAGGGTGCTCTGGAGGCAACGAGCACAGGGTGCTCTGGAGGCAACCTCCAAGGGAAGAAAAACTGTGGATGACATTCAGCAGCAAGCTGCTGGAATGTCAACCTAAGGTAGAAATCAGTTGTTCAAATTAACAACATCCACTGTTCACAACTACTTCTGTTATGGAAGTTAGTGTAGATGTCAAAGGCGAATGTTTGGTAACTGAAGATCTGAGTATAAGTGTCCTGAGTTTGGAACATCTTCCAGAAGGCTTTTATTTATTTATTTATTTAGATATATAGATTGTATATCTATATATATATACATATATATGTATACATACATATATATACACATATATATGTATACATACATATATATGTATACATACATATGTAAATATACATACATCTATACATATATATACATACACATATGTATATATACATATACATACACATATGTATACAAAGAAAGGCAATAAAAACTTAATGCATTTTTGAAGCTAACAGCCTTCATCGGGTTTTCAAGATTTAAGTGGTAATTTATAGCCAATGGAGATGAACAGATTCATTGGCTTCCAAAAGCCTGAGGATATTATCCTCATCCTCTGAAAGTCCTAACAATTTGTTATTAATTTAAAAGGGGGTGAGAATTTCATCCCCCATTTATTCCAAATACAAAAAAGGCAAAAGGATTTTCCACGTGTGGGCTGAAGCTGAAGTGAAGAAGAAGCAAGGAGCTCTTTTGTGCACCACCTCCAGTTTCAGTTCTTTTACAAGAACAGTTGTATATGCTTCTGTGAAGTCACATTTGCTTTGTAAGATACACATAATTTTTTAAGTAACACAGTCATTGAGTGTGTGTTAGCAATCCACATGCCATAAAATACTACCGTTTTCCCTTGAGAGCCAACTACCTAGTTGCTCCTTGATATATTAGAGGAGTATATGGCATCCCTGTGTTATAAATTCATGTGTTGTTTTTGAAAAATGCTGTCTATTGCTCAAACATCAACCAGAAAAGTCACTGACAGTCTAATCTCTGCTGTAAGATGTTTACTTCACTTAAGAGATAAAATGCTTATTTTTGAAAATTACATATATAAACCCAATCTGATAGAAGTTTATTTGAAAAGCATGAAGTTTAATTCAAAGAATATGTAGAGACGCTTGTGCATATATCTTTCAAAGAATGTACACAATATAATATTAAGTTAGATAAGCATCAAAGATAAAATATGCACTCAATGATTACATCATTTTTGAATAGGACATTGAAAAGGAATGTGTAATGTAAGTTTAAAATGTAATCATATTTAGATTTGCAAGCTATGTACAGAACATTAAGGAAATTAAATGTATTGGCAAGTACTTCGGTTGTTTAGCTGCCGGTCAGATGAAAGTTCTGTTTAAAGTAGTGGAAAACTCACTTATCACTGTATTTCCATCAGGTTCAAACACCTGCTAACCCAATCCATTTCCGACTGAACAGGGCTAATACCTGTATCTAGTCATGTAGGCATGGGAAGATTCAATTGCTGCAACACTAACAACAAAGATCCGTTGTTCCATGTTTCTTCCTATATCTACTTGTCACGATACTGAGGCTTTGAGGAATGTTTTGGCTTTTTTTCATGTAGCCTGGATAAATTGTTACTTCCCTTTTTGAATTCAACTTTAACCATGGCAAACAGTAGTCTCAAGGACATCACATTTCTTGCTCTTTCTTTTTTGCGGTGTGGAAGAAGCATGCTTCTCATTGTACCAGACACATGACCAATTCCGACTTTACACAAAGTACTCGGGCATTGTCCATGCAGTTCTTTGTCCTTGTAATTTTTATGCATGCTTTTAGAAAGCCTCAGATGACTCTAGAGCCATCCACACAATCTGACATAAAATTCTACTTTTTAGGTTAAGAAGCGTAAAAATGGAACAAAGGAAACTGAATGATCAAGCCAACACTTTAGTGGACCTGGCAAAGGTTTGTAGACAATTACTGTTGTTTTGCAATAACATTCATCCTGCCAAAGTGAAGATCGTGAAAGTGTTATATGTTACAGATGTAAATACTGTTAACTTTTCTTTTTCTATAAAGAACAATATATATCTATTCTGGGCTAAAACTTAATGTATAAAGCATCGTGTTTACAGTGCTGATCAAGATTCAAATGCATTTTTTATTGAATATTTGAAAAAAAAGTTTCCTAACAGTATGGGCTGCTCCCAAGAGCTGCTGAACCAGCCGCCGTGATGGTAAATGCTGAGGCTGAATGGTATGGGGCAGCAGTAGCAAACAGCCCTGTCATGAGGGCTTCTCCTTTCCCATTAGAACCGCTGCACTGTGGGGCATGACTCTTCCACACACAACCTGAGGTCAGCATTTCTGCATTTCCCCAATAGCTCTTCTGTAAAGCGGCGACTTGGGGCTTCGTAGGACTAAATATCTATTTTTTCTGTGTTTTTACAATGAATAACAACTGGCCACTTTGCTGATGAAGACTTGTCTTTTGAAAGCCATTTGAGATGAAAGCACAAACTACTTGCCTGTTGTTGTACTTTAAACATAAAACAATAATGACACAGGCAGCAGAGTGCTGTTTGGGTTTCAGGTGAAACTACCGATACATAGCAGTTGCACTGTATGGACTTCATGTGAGATATCAGACACATTTGTATACTCTTCCTAATGGTTCCTCATACACTTGTCTTCAGGCATCCCCAAACCAAAATTTGAAGTGCATTACCAAGGCAAAGATCAGACACAGTAGTGGCTGTTCTGCTGCAGAGAACTGCCTGCCTTAGCCTCAGTTGCTGAAAATGCATTTCACTCTACTTCTTCTGGCAACTGATAAGGACTTTTTGGACACTTATTTCATGTAGACTAATTTGTTTCAAGGATTATGCTAGCATCTTGAATCAGGGGAGAGGGAAATGGATTATGGACGCTTGTCTCATACCTCAGTTCCATGCACTTCTGGTAGTCAGTCATTCAATTAATTTTTCATTCCTGTATAATGGATTATCAACTTCAGCCAATGTGTTTAGTGCATTACATACCATTATTTTAACTTCAGCTTAAGTCTCATCTGAAGTCCTAGACTACAGTAGGGATAAATTGGGTCATTTTTAACCACTTCAACTGCAAGAAAAACAAATGGAAACAAAAGAATATAAACAGACTATGAAATAATAAGATTTTAGATTAGATTTGTACTGATCTTTATCACATTTTAAACTTTGCCTGTCTGCTTTCTATTAAGAAACACTGCTTTGCAGAGGGCAGGTAGATGAGGGAAGAAGAGAAACGGATGCTTGAGGCTTTATTCCATGCTCCACACTTCAAAAGAGTCCATCTGACTACTCTTGTATTACAGACAGTTCAGGGGAACTGGAGTAGCCTAGGAGAAAACAAGGAAAATGGTTCTGCTTAAAAACATCAAGTTGTTTAAAAAATTAGAAGAAGTCCAGTAGAGTCAAGAGCATATCACTGCACTTTGCAACTCCTGGTCTTCTCACAATGTATACAATTAATTCTATTCACAGATCTTATGATGGTGCATTTCTAAATACCTGGAGTTATGAAAAGGTTTATCTAATTCAATGAGTTTGACATTTAAAACGCTACTGAAAATATCAGTCTTATATTTATATTCAAAAAATTTAGCACCAATAGATAGTTTTGTTGTGACTCTACAGGTATAATTATTTCATAAGGCTAGGTCTTGTTCTGATATTCATGTCTGGTTTTGCAAAGTGCAAAATCATTTAGGAACCCTTGTAAAGCTGCTCTGAACCTTGCAGTGTTTGGAAGAGCTCTCTGAACCTTTGCTTAATATTCTTCTGCTTTCAGACTCAAAACATCATGTATGACATGATTTCTGACTTAAATGAAAGAAGTGAAGACTTCGAGAAGAGAATCGTTACTCTGGAAAATAAACTGGAAACTTTAATTGGTAGCATTCAAGCTCTCCCAGGACTGATTAGCCAGACAATCAGCCAGCAACAGAGGGATTTCCTCGAGGCTCAGATACAGAATTATGATAAGCATGTTGCCTACAGCGCTGAGCGGTCACGGTCTTTGTCAAGAAGAAGGAGATCCTCCTCCACAGCACCACCAACTTCATCAGAGAGTAGCTAGAAGAGAATAAGTTAACCACAAAATAAAGACTTTTTTGCCATCATATGGTCAATATTTTAGCTTTTATTGTAAAGCCCTATGGTTCTAATCAGTGTTATCTGGGTTCTGATATCAGAATCCTGGAAACCTGAACACAATGTTTTAGGCCAAAATGAGTGAAAACTCTTTTTTTTTTTCTTTTTTTTTTTTCTTTTTTTTCCCCTCTTCCTCCTCTCAGATGCACAGTGAATGCACCTATTATTGCTATATTAGATTGTTCCTCCTGTAATTTCACTAACTTTTTATTCATGCACTTCAAACAAACTTTACTACTACAGTATATAATATAATAAAAAGGTTAATTTCTGCATTTACTTGCTTGGTTGCTTGGACTTTAACAGTTAAAAAATAATGTGATCAAAAGCACTAATACTAAACCTTTAAGAAAAGAAATTCAAGCTTAATTATCCCTCAGTATGAAAACTTATTCATTAAACTTTGCCTGCAGTGGAGGGGGAAAAAAATCAATGTTCTTCTAATAGTGTGCTGTGTATGTATAGTCATTTTAAAAGGTCACTGATGACTTCAGTTACTGAAGTGATTAGTTAAAAATATAATTTATCCTAGAAAATCAGTTATGAAGTATGCCATGAGTTTTTGAATATCTTTTTAAGCATTAAGTTTAGCATTTCTGTTCAATAATGCATTTGTACACACACTGCACATACACATATATATCAATTATTTCTGCAATGTCCACGGCACAGACTTTTTGAACGGTGTGCAAAAGGCATGAATGAATTCCCATCAGCTTATTCAGTTATTAGCCTCCTAATCATACCAGGTAAGTATATCCAGAGAGAAGTATCAATTCTGAGCTGGCAGTCACCCATTAAAGCTCTCTGGGCTTTGAAAGTCTTAGGTTGGTCCTTTTTCCACACCCATCTTTGTGCTCAAGGTTTCTGAGGACAAAGAGGTTCTGCATTCATGACTCTGCTACAGCAGCACAGGGTTCTGCCCACATCCTGCATGGGCAATCCCCATGGCCCCTGCTTTGCAACCAGACTCGGACACACACTAAATACCTTCAAAAATGATGGAGAGGAACCTGGCATAGACCAAGTGCTTTGCTTTCATACACAAATAGCAGTCTGCTGCTTTCCTCAGAAGCTGCGGATATGTTACACGCTTGTGAAATGCTTCCAGATGACTTTTCTCTTGGATTCTATTCCAGTGCAGCAGGCCTAGGTAAGCGTACATGCATTGTGCACATGACTTGCACTCATAGTTTATATTTATAAATAGTAAACAATTTTACTGTATAAAATATTTCATATTTGTTGTTTGATCGGTAACATATCAGCCTCCATTAATTTGTAGACAGAGTTACAACTCTAGCTGTGAGCAGGCATTACTGCTGCCCTGGCCACATGTAGCAAATGTGCCTGGTGAGGGAAGCAAGGGTTGCTCTGTGGAATGATTATGGGTTCTGGTTCTGGTCAATCACAGGAGCCAAGGAGTGGGGTAACGCAGCAAGTTGGGCACCACACACAGGCTATTCTCAACACCCAAAATTCCCCATGCCAAACACACAACCTCTCATAACCTGAAAAGCAGTACATGTTTTAGGGCTACTTATTAAAAAGGACTTGCCTTTTTAGTACAAAATAACATATTGATGGATGTGAGTTATGTCCAGACACATTGTTTGGTTATAAAAACCCCAAGAAGTGCTCCAGACCTTTTCATCCTTTGGAAAGATGATACTTTATGGCACTTTTTTCCTTCTAGATGAGCAGCAGAGCTCCTCTGCATGCCTTAAATGCTATTTCTTTAGAGACTGTGATATTTTGTGACAACAAGCACTACGGACATAATTTACAGTTCTACTTTTTTTCCACCACCCCCCCACTAGAAGTTAATCTTCTTTGAATTACCAAAGGTAAAAGATAAATGATACTATCTAGTGCCACCAGTGTGCTAGTTCAGTCACCGAAAGTCCCAAAGTAGGTGTGATTTTGGAAGGCATGAAGCCATTGGCCTTGCTCAGTTGGCTGTACTGTTTAGTAATATTAGGACTGAATAGTTAAGCGTTGAGATCTTAATCTTGAAGGTTTTAATTTTGCCATTGTCCCATTTTTTTGTGTATAATTTAGAGTGCTTTTGCCGTCATTCAATGCAAAATACTCTTTTTGTAGATTAAATGACTGCTTTTTTTCTTCTGCCAGCTTGAACTAACTCTTCTTGCTTGCAACATCATTTTATATTTATACGACCCTTTTTAGAATTATATTCTCCCCCAGATTGGATAACTATTTTATAAAAGAGCTGCCCTTCCATATGGAAACTCCCGTCAATCCCTCAGAGTTACAGCTGAGTTGAGATCTGGCTGCAAGTGTCGAGCTGGTGCTGTGAAAGAGTAGCTGTCACCATAACTTATATAACCTCTGTTACCCGGTAGGACTCAAGGGCCCGAACCCACTAAATTCTTGCAAGCAGTATTGACAGTAATTACATTAACAGGGTTTTGTAGCGGTCTGCCAAATTCTTTGGTATTTCTGCAAATGATGACACCACAGAATAGTCCTTTTTTTGATTTATGCTATAGCTCACTACAGATTTTATCTGAATTTTTGACACTGATTATTCTTTTGTTCCAATATCTGACTTAGGAAAGTACTACATGTAAATCTAGTCCAAGAAAATACAGACTTACCTTCAGGAAAGCACAAATTACCTTGGCTTTAAATTTCTTTCTCCTAATACAAAATTCATTTTCATTTTTCCCTTTTGGAACCGTACTGTGAATGCCATTACTAATTTTTTTAAGTTTATTTTTGAAACATAAGCTCCTTCATAATGCCCACCATATCAGCCCTCTAAACCAAGAAGGTAACACAAAGGCAGATCTCTGAAACTGCTTCTGTAGTTTAGATCTTTCTTTGAATGATTGTGTACAGATAATAAGGAATCTCTCACAGGAAGCACATGGTATACTTATGGTATTACAAATAGAAACATCTCATGCATACTTTCATTTAGTATGGAAAATTCATCTTTAATTTGCTGCTGAGTCTCTTTGTTTCACAGAATTCTATATACTGATTCCACTTACCTGTACGTTAGAGTCTTATTGCTAATCCCTGCATTTTCAGTGTCTCTTACCAAAGATCTGTTGCTGGTAAGGATGATCACAGCAGGTATATTTACCATGTTGGAGGCTAAGTGCATTGGTTTAAATAAGTGTATGTTATTTTTCAGTCTTTGCAGGATTAGGATGATATGTTCACAGCATAACATACTTGCTGTTTGCTGGAAATCTTAGTTCTGTAAACCAGTATCTGTCACAAGACTGCATTTCAAAATGGAGAAAAGCAAAAGCCAGCTGCTCCTTTGGCCTTCCTTCCCCAGCCCCTTAAGGAGAATTAAGTAATGAGGAGCAGCCAAACGAAGAGCAGGGAGGAAAGGCGCACGCTGCGGTGTCCAGACCCCAGCAGCACGTCGGCACGGGCAGGTTTCAGAAGCAGCGGTGACCTCCTCCACCAGCACTCCTGGCTACCTACCACAAGCCAGCTGCTGTGGCCCAAGAAGAGCACTGCTGTATTCGTGCCGTCCTGAGGAGGAGCTTGATGACACTTAGAGCCAACGTCTGCGTGTGCTCACACACTTCAGGGTACTTAGTAATAAAACAAGTCTACGTTTGTCAGCCAGAGCTCACAAGGATTTGATGTATGAGAGACCAAGGAAGGTCTTTGCAGCCAGCTGGGCGCTGCCAGGACTCTGGTTCCTGTGAGCTCCACATCAGCTGCACACATGTACACACACAGGACCCAAGTCCCTGCAGCACTGAGGAGAGCACAATAGCACTGAGCAAAGAACCACCCTTCCCTGGGCGACTCCGTGAGGCCACGGGCTGGGGAGAGCTCTGTTAATTTATGTAACTGTCCTCAGGACAGGCGGCGAAGCCTGTCCTAGTGCAGACACTTGACTGGCAGCCAAGAATTTGCTTGCAGCCAGGCAGTTCAGCATATGGATGGAGCAGGTGCAGTATAGTCTGGCCAGGACGTGTAGATATGCTCTAAGAAAGCTAAAATGGAGTCAGCTGCCAGAATTAGCATAAGCATGTTGCCCTGCATTAGGTTTTACCACAGTGAGGCAATTCAACTTCCATTAAGTCAAAAATGTTCTGGCTTTTACATGAAGAAGTTTCTCCTGTGGAAACCTACAAGCTTCTCCACGTAACAGAAGAGATGCAACATAACAACTGTAAGCCATAAATGTGAACCTGTTGCAGTCTAGCACAACAAGTAACCAACTGGATGTAGAGCTGAGGCACAGAACACTTTATGTTGACTTTCCTTGCACTGAGACTCACTTAAGCCTATCAGATTTTTTAATACTTAGGAGAATCTAGATTATTTTCAACTATACATGAAGAAAACAACAAGCTTTTCATTCAAGTTGGAGGTTCTGCTTTAAAATGATGCTTATCCTAACCTCTCACTGTCTTCCAAACCTCCATTTCCAAATATCCTGAGATGAGTCTAAAGGACAGCAGCGTTTTCTCTTACATTACAGCAAAATTGGTGTCCAGGCAGAAAGCATCTCCAGTCCAGATGGATCATCAGTCACATGGTACAAGGAACCATAAACAAGTAAGAGAAAATGCCAAGAGAGGTGAAGTGGCCTCTTTTATGAACTTTTATGAACTTTTATGAACTTCCGATAAGAGATTTAATTGAAGCTTCACTTTTGGTCTGAGATTATGGTTTCAGTGGAAAAGAAGAGATGGTGCAATTGTTTTTCCTGACAAGGAGAGGAGGGAAGCAGTGTCTGTGTAACAGCATCCATTGCCTTACACAGAGGAAGCTGTCAAACAATTGCAGAAACAGGAGGACATCGCACATTGCAGAAAAATGTACCAAGTTTTTAAAGAAGACTCCAAATTCCATAATAAATACGGAATAAAATAAAAACGGAATAAAAATGAAAGAACTTGTGATAAATTAGCATGTGAAAAGTCGTGGAGCCAGTCTCCATAAAAATTGCAAGAAACAAGGTTATGAATGAAACACACAAAACAAAAATAAAAAATCTACCTCAGGAGCACTTTCAGACAGAACTACCCTTTACAATAAGCTTTGTAGTGTGCTGTGCAGCAAAAGCAGTCAGCACAGAATAAAGTGAGATACTGCTCTGCCACCATAAAGGAACCAATAATTCAAAATTCCAAATTTCTGCTGGAGAAGATAAGAAGGACTGTGGAGATAAATATCTGGCACATGACCATCACATGTAGAGACGATGATAAGAAACCTCTCTTAAGAATAGCCCTTAAATTTACCCTTGACTTTCAAACTTTGTGGCATGTAGGGTCTACAGTACAGGTGAAAGCCTCAAACTTGAACTTCATAGCTGCAGCGGGGTAGGTACGAGGTGCTCCCAAGCAGTGCCGGCCTTGGCCACGGCACGGCACACACGCAGGCTTTCCCTGTGCGGAGCAGGCCCCGCGCTTCCTCTGGGAGCAAAAGCAGCCCGCGCTGCCAGCCGTGCTCATCTGCATCACGGAAAAGGAAACCAAACAAGAACAGCTTAAGCAGGGTATCAAGGCAGACACTGATTTTCATCTGGTGCTCCTTAGCACTTATTGATGTCTCTGCTCACTCGAGCTCTGCCTCATGCTGGTGGAGGCGGGTTGGGAGCCGAGGGATTCACCCCCTTGCACAAGGTCAGGATGGTCCCAGGCGGAAACATGACAGGAAACCATCCAGTTTCATTAGCTTCCTCCGAAATGGAGCTTTCAGTTTGTCTGACTAAGAGCAGAGACTCAAACTCACTATGTTGTTGGTGGTTTCAGCAGTTTTTAAGGCACTTCCTGCTGCTGGGCTCAGGATCTCTTGGCAGTCCATCAAATTAGACAGCTCAGCCAGCACCTCCGTGAGTCCGTTTCCACAGAAAGAAATTCCACAGAAATGCCTGTACCCTAAGAAGTCATCTGCTCCGCGGGTACCCAGCACCTTCCAGGTGCTGAGCACGTCCCAGATTGGCTCTGTGGAGTAGCAGCTTTCCCATGAATCCCAAGCTTCCTTGGAAGATTACACAGGAGTGGCTGGAAGAGTTTGTGCTCTTTTAGTCTTTTTAGTTACAATCTACACACAGAGGAAGATCCTTGGGTATCCAAAGTGCAGTGGCAGGAAATTAGGACATACTTTACTTATATAGCTATGAAGTGTATGAGAAGAAACTTAAAAATTGTACATAAGAAATAGACTGCTTTTCCAGTGCTACAAGATTCAGGTTATATTTCCTGCCATGCTGCCCTGTTTTCTTGGGTCTATAAAGTATATTTAGTGGATCCGCTATATTTATTTTTGCTTTGAAGCAATTACTGTAATACAGCAGCAGGAAATAAGTGCACTTTCAGAACAGCAGATCTTCTCAGCAGAGTGGAAACAGAAGAGGGATGAGCAAGTGGTGGGTAGGAACTTACTTTCAAAGTAAGTTTAGCTGAACAAATTTCAGAGAAGTTGAAATAGGGCAGAGTTAGAGCCCATCTGCCACGGCCTGGGGCCTGTTTACACGAGCTCAGTGGGTAGGTCTGGCTTGTCCTGTGCAGACCAGGCCCCGCTCAGCATCCAAGAAGGGCTGCAGCAGGGCCCTGCATTGGGGCCGTGCTGGCAGATCTGCTTTCCAGGGGCATGAGAAACTGATTTCATCAGTTTGACATCCGCTTCTTCTGGTAGGGCAGTCAGCTTCAAGGATCTCCAGCTTTAGATATATAATATTCAAAGATGACTAGACATTAAACCACAGACAGCTGGACCGCTACCATTAAATATATTTACTTTTAACTGTTTAACATTTGCCTTCTTTTTCCTTTGCATTGAAAAGTTTAAGAAGGAAGAAGTACGAAGCACAGTATTGGTTTTATTCAGAAGGAACAGATTGTTTCCGTGACATTTATACATTAAGCTTTCTCTAAATGACAAGCAGATTGGTAAAGCCTCTCCCCCCACAAGCCGTGTTCACCCTCCCTGCCTTGATCTTTGCTCTTCGACTCTAAGAAAGACATTGTCAGATACAGAGGCCTTTTACAGCCTTCTCGGTTGGTGAAGGAAACAACAGTTATTTGTGTACAGACTGGCCAGAAATGAGTTGGTGGCATTTTTTGCACAGTTCACGTTATGAAGCCCGCTCTGCCTGACTCTCATTGTGAGTGCTCCCTCCACACAGCTGCAAATTGCCCACCCTGCGCCGGTGCTCAGGTTGTCTGATAGTTATGTGACACCTCTGGCTGAGCGCGAGAGAGGATGGTGTTTGCTTCTGTTTCGACTGTTGCAAATGTTTATTTCTCTCCATTTCCATCCCAGAACATGGACAGAACAGCAAGAATGGAACACCAAAAATTATCAGGTCAAAATGATGATTTGTCCTGGGTAAGAACCCAGGACTATCCCACAGGTGCTCCACAGCCTGGCTCTGTGGAACAAATAATAAAACTCAGCTCAGAGATTAAGGAAAACCATCTGACCTTTACTCTTATTGCCAAAAGGGGGTGCGTTGCTTGCGTGAGGGGCTGTTTCATAGAGTCACAGAATTAAATGACAACATTTTTAGGTCACAAAAGAGATACAGTGACAGCCATGCCAAAACCATGTAGGGAAGGGAAAAGTGGGTTAATGGTAATATTTAGCTACAAGACAAATGGACAAAGGGTCACAGTAAGGGATGTGGCAATGTTTGCCTTGGGAAGAGTTATCCAAGAAGCAATCTTCCACTGCTCACTAATTCAGTTAAACAGAGTTTTCAGTTATCCTGAAAGAAGTTTATCCTGAAGTAAAATACCCATGCACATTACTGTTCCTTGTTGCAAGAGGACTGTCAGAAAATTTTGATGGCAAGTAAATTCATATTTTTGTTGCACACCGTAGCAGTTTGTACCATTTCTGGTAGGTAAGTCTCCCATGAAAGAAGAGTCACAGAGGATAATTTATCTATCTGAATTAACCTCCAGGATATAACAATCTGTTCCCTGAGACTTCTGTTTCTTCAGGGGTGGATATACATAAGCCACACTTGTTAGCTTACTTGGAGATCACTGCATCTGCCTCTGTTTTTTCTTCCAAATCAAGTCTCCAAAACTTGATAACAAGGATCCTAGTAGGAGAGGAGAATTTTTCATTTCTGAAAGACGATTTGGTTGAGCTAAATGTTCTACACGTGCTTGGATGGCCAGAAGACACATGTAAGAGCAAGAGTCAGCTCATGTACTTTTCCTCCTGCTCACCTCCAGTGGGGTAAACATCTTTCTTAATTCCCAGTGCACTGTGGGCACAGTATAGGAATTTTTGTAGTAGGCATTCATACAAACACAGGTGCCATGAAAGTACTTGGCTTTACAGTAAATAAATGAGAAATGCTAAAATATCAGTGTTACTGTAGTTCACTTTTCTCTTAAAACACTACAACAAATTAATGACATGTGAAATACTCCAAGTACTTTATTTCACAAGAGGTGCCACCACTTCAGACGTAATTTGTAACATGTGGCCATTGGGGCATTAACCAGTAGCTTAGAAGAAAGCACATGAGAATTTGCTGCCGAAATATTTATGCAGCTTCACTATTTGTGACTATACCAGACTGTACACAAAGGAGATGGGATGAGTTGAATGTCATGGAAGCGCTTTGGAAACCAAGGCTGCAAGGCAAAGTCAGTCTAGATCAACAGCAGCCTTTTAAACAGATTCCAGAGGCTTTAGGTGAAGTCCTTAAAGGTTTAATGGGATCAGAAAAGGTATACACACTCTGTTTGACATCCTAGGTCAAATGCTGAAACCAATGTTAGACCCATGTGGCTATGTGTATACCAATGCTTTCCATGTTACAAGTAAAGACCATGCAGCTATTTCCTCACACCTGTGGAGAGAACATTAACAATAGAAATAATAAAAACAGAAAAAAAACCTAAATCAGAATACCTCACTAGAGAGCAGAGTAGTGCATTCGAACATAGAAATAGAATACTTATCCAAATAAATCAGTCAGGAATACTTTAAAAACAGCAAAGAAAAAAAAAAAAAAAAAAAACATCCAAAAAAAAAAAAAAAAAAAAAAAAAACTTTAACCAAGATTCAATTTTCTAAAGCACCCACACCTGTGGAGAGAACATTAACAATAGAAATAATAAAAACAGAAAAAAAACCTAAATCAGAATACCTCACTAGAGAGCAGAGTAGTGCATTCGAACATAGAAATAGAATACTTATCCAAATAAATCAGTCAGGAATACTTTAAAAACAGCAAAGAAAAAAAAAAAAAAAAAAGGCCTCCACCAATGACAACAACAAAACCTCAAACTTTAACCAAGATTCAATTTTCTAAAGCACCTACCCCACCACTGTAAGATTAAGATGCCTCCATTGCAGTACATATTCATCTTCCTAGCCACCGTTAACAAAACAAGTGGCTTCTCATCTCGTAATAGTGCAGGGTTTTTACAGGAATTGTGTGCAAAGCCACCTGTGGGGACTGCATGTTCACTCATTGCTGTTAAGAAAAAATAGTTGGTTCTTGGGCACTTCTTGCTCTATAAATGTGATGCTTTTACACAGAGCACACAGGTTAAACTAGTCCAGGCAGGGATTCATTCACCCATTTGGTCTTCATGACCTGCTCCATCTTTCAAAGAAAGCTTTTTCCCTATGTCTGCTTCTCAAGGTGCAAGAGGGGAAGGCTCTACCATTCCATCTTCCAGCAAAAAATAGGCATGAAGGAAAAGGCGAAGCCTCCTGGCTCCCCAGAGCCGTGGTGCAGGGGCACTGCCACATTCCTGCTGTGTCCTGGAGAGCTGCACAGCATCCAACTGCACAGCGCTGGGCTGGCTGGCGGAAATAATTCAGCATCACATCAGCTGTTAACATTTGATTGTGTCCTTTATGGGAGCAAAGGGAAAAAAAAAAAAAAAAAAAAAAAAAAAAAGCAGTCTTTCAAAGCTTTCATGGTAAAACACAAGCAGGTGTATGCTGGTAAATGCACCGGAGTGGAATATTTGTGGAGCTCCTGGTCCAAGTACTGCTCTGCAGCACACACAAGGCAAGCCCTTAGCCTTGTGATACATCCTACAGCCACATCAAACATTGGTACCTGCCCTGGCACGTTTCAGCCCCATACTCTATAATAACTCATCTTAAACCTCCCTCATCTTTTCCAAGTTCTGAGGAGAACAACATGTCTCCATGAAACATCCTGACCTCGAAGAACCAGGTTCGGAAAGAACCTGATTTCTGTGAAAACACGCTTGGCCAACTGCACCCTGCCGAGTGCCTGCCCCCTCCTGCACCACAGAAACACCGACAGACCCAAGCGGAGCAAAACTGCCTTGTTTCAAGCAGGCCAGGTTAGAAAGATAGGGCCCTACAGACTCCTCACACCACAGAAAACCCGTACCACAAGCTGGCTGCTTTGTTTTGCTTGCTCCAAGCTACAGATGAGTCATGACCCTTAGCTGTGAAATGGGCAGCTGCCCATTGAGACTGGTTCCCCTCTCAGGGAGTGAGAAAACTACTAACATGGGTGAGTTTTGTTAGTGAGAGGTAAGAGCTCAGGGCACAGAGAGGCACAGCATTGTTTTCCTCATCCCTGACAACAGTTAGCACCTTTCTCTGCCAGTTAAACTGTAGCTCAAAACCTCAGAGTCTTTCAATTGTATAATGTGTCTTTTTACCGTAGATGCAGCTCAGAGTACTTACCTTCCCCTCCCTTAAGGTACAATTTTCTTTGTTTTATGGATGTTTATACATTATTCATTTGTTTTCCTTCAGTTCAGTAACAGAGAATTTCCATGGCTTCTCTTTGAGGTTCATGAAACCACTACATCTGTTTGCACAGAACTGCTCATCTTTGCAGTTACTTTATTTACTCTGCTTTATCCTACTGGACATCTATTGAAGCACTAAATAAAGAGGTAACACAACAAGAGCAATGCACTCTGGAAAAGAGTAGGTGTGATCACCAGGTACAACCCATTGTCACATTGTTTTGGGTATGAGGCACCCTCTTTATTTTGTTTTATTTCACCATTTTCACAGATGGTTCCCCACAGGCTACAGTGTCTCCCAGCAGGTTTGCGAGCTGTGAAAGGCATCCGGCCTCTGACTTCATAGCATGTGCTTTGCTTGTGATCAACTATTGTGCTTTTCTGCCCTTGGAAGTTTTCAGCACTTGCTAATCACCCCCTGGGCCAAAATGTGACTGAAGTTGGAAGAGGAAGAGCTCGCTTTCGCACCAAGTCCCTCCCTTAGGCGGCTATGGGCAGCTCTCTGCCCACACAGAACCCTGGGCCATACTCCAACAACTCAATACTTCAGATGTACTGCCTGCAAATCCCAGACACCTAAGTTCCGTGGTCAAAGTCACAAAATATGAGTAAGGAAATTTTCAAACTTTTCCATTAGACCAAAGCCTTTGACAAGGCTTTCCATAGCTGAGGGAACCGCTCTGACCTTAACGAGTGATTCTGCAAAGAACCTAACCCCTCTTACACAGGCTTTGCATTTTTGCTTTGCTATTTATGGATCTTCCTTTCTACTTTTCATCTTACATTGCTTCAGGGCTTGAGGTTGGCCTACAAACCCAGTAGAACTTTCTTGGACTTTGTATCGGGCAATTAACTTGAAAGGATGCAATATGCCATTAACATTTAAAAACTGCTGTCTATTTAAAATTATAATAAAAGGCTATGATAATAGACATTTTGAAGAATTAAGACAAAAAGGCATTTCTAACATTTAGCCACTCATCTAGTTTTTTAGTATTTTCTTTCTTTTCCTTAATTCCTGTCAACTTGTAAAATTTTCTCTCTCTGAAAATTCTTGCTGAAGAACTTCGGTCCTCACAATCTCGCCAACCACTACTATTGGTTTCCCCTCAGGAAAAGGAGTCAGAGGCCAAATAAGTTGCAGCTCCCCAGGAAGTCCAACAGATTCCAAAACAAAACCCCTTCTAGCAACAAGCAAAGCTAGAGGAGGAGGATTTTTCACAATGTTGACTGATAAAAAGGGTTAGTACTGGGAAAGTCTTTCAAGATCTCACCACATTCACCACCACATTCACCACAATTTTCATCACCACATGCCACCTTTCTGAGGCAGGCATATGAACAGGGGAAAGGAAAAGATCACTGCACAACTGAGGGGAAGTTCATCTGTCTCAAAATCCAGTGGTTTATAAGTCGGAGGGTGGACATCACACTCCTGAATATGTAATGTTTTCTGCAGAACCTACCACAACAACTGCCATTAAACAAGTGTAGTTAAATTCTGGATTATATTTTCCTGTAGAATCCTAACATATTCTTCATGCATGTACTAGATGACTAGCCAGAAGATAGTCAGTCCACACAGGACAGTGCATCCACACAGTGTCACAGAGAACTCATGCTCTCTCTAGCTTAAAATACAACTTTTCAGGACAGAGTGATTTGATGATCTGAACAATGAAGTACACCGATGTTTGCTCATATGTACACTAACACTAATACTCAGATTTCTGTGCACAGTTACCACCAATGTTTTATTTCTCCTTGAAGTGATGCAATGTTAACTATCAGCCCTACATTTCAATGTCTCTGTGCTCATTTTTCTGGTAGGACACCTCAACCTATTCCCAAAGACCTTAAAATGTGAAGGCTCAGTATTAAGGGGAAATAAGATGTGCAGTTCTCTTCAGCCTGATAACTAAGATGAAGAATGTTCATCCCATCCTCCTGCATCTCCACTGTGTGAGATATCCCAAACGTGTGCTTTCAGGGGAGGAAAAAAAACCACCATGACAGTAGTGACTCCTCAAACAATTAAAACTAAATCAACTTATATTCATCATTAGAATATAACCCACTGCACATATCAAACTGGCAGCAACTTACAGGTATTCCTACCAGTTCTCAACTTCTTGGACTCATCTCCTTGTCAGACATATCGGAGCTCTGTAGGAGGTTCTAGCCATACACATTACTCTTAGGCTTGTGGATGCACTTCACATTCACATATGCAAGTAGAGAGGAAAAACAAAACAAACCAAAGCAAAAAAATACATATCAAGGATCCTCTCCAGGAAAACAAGTAACATTAGTGCTTAATTAAAGTAGTAGTGATGGGGAATAAAAGTCTTGCGAATATTATTTAGGTACATCAGCTGTCAAGTCTCCGTCCTAGGGCACTTTTGCCTCAAGAGCTTTTCCTAGCAGGACCATTTCATTAAATCTGAACATCTGTCTAGTTTCTTTTTGCCACACAAAGAAAAAGCTTTGACAGAAAAATATTAGGAGAAAAAGAAATCTAGAGAAAATAGAGCCAATAAATCTCTTTTCTTAGAGAAAAGTGAAGCCAATAAATAAACCAACTGTTTGATAAGGTACAAAATACCTCTTGATTTCCTGAACACAGTAAATAAACAACAAAATTTAATGCTTTTAGAAGGGTTTATTATTAGCCTTCAAGCACAATTACATGGTCACACACTTCTGCGTGAGCAAGTTTGTGGAGAAAAATTGCTTTATTCATCTTGGCCTTGAAAGTGTCCACATACAATTTCTGAATTCATATGCCAGTATATAAATAACCAGCCTACTTTTTCAGCTTGGAGAATTCGTTAACTTATATCAAATTTCGTGATGCTTCGCATGATAAAATGCCTGGATACAAGTTTGCATCCTTAAACAACAGCATACCATCCCACATTTGGGATATCCTGGCAGTTTAAATTTGTTATTTATATCTTTTGTGAATAAATGAAATGGCAGCTTGCAATGTAAACAAACGACACAATCTAATTTGATCTGCCCCAAATATAACCATTTTGGCTGTACCCTTCAGTTCAAGTGCTTGTATCAGACTCATCTGTTTCCACTGCAGCATTTACTAAGTCACTTGAAGAAAAAAGATATTAAGATGCCATTCTCACAAATAGCTCGAATTTTAATTGAGATCTCCTTATCCAACACACAGTGGGGTTTTGTTTGTTTGTTTCTGAGAGTTGGGGGAGTTGGGTTTGTTTTGTTTTGTTTTGTTTTGTTTTGTTTTGTTTTGTTTTGTTTTGTTTTGTTTTGTCTGTGAAACTTCTGTACAGATTCAGTAAACAAAGTGGGAAGCAGGAGGGAGGGTAATGCACAAACTGCTGATCCAGGGACTCACCATCCCTGAATGTGTCCAGGAAACCAGCAACTCAAGGGGAAGGGCTGCTTAGCACTGTGGCACATGAAGAGGACAAGTCTGCTCTCACAAAGTCTCACCAAGTGGAAGGTTTTTGTTTTCTATCAAAATTATTAGCAAAAAAGAAAAATGATCAATTCTCCTTTCAGTCAGACAAATCATTCCTGGACATAAATGACTGGCAAGGCAGTAACAGAAAACAAAAAGAAAAAAATAAAACCTTTATCAGTAAGATGAAATTGGACATGAAAATAAGTAGTGCTACTTTAATTACAGTGTGCTCTGACAAAGAAATGGAGTCTCTCTTAAACATGTGTTTGAAAGCCAAGAAAGTATAATCAGATCAAGTGTGGTTGCTGCAGAAACACTTTTCTTGAAGTAACTTACTGCTAACAATCGAATGTGCAGTTCGTATTATATTTATTTTGCAATATGATGTCTAATAGCATAGACAGCGACCCTCCACCTCTTCTCATGTGAAGCGTCACCTTGGCAGCTGGAGAATAAGGTGCAACTGAGAGTTAGTGTGAAGGCCTGCGGGGGGGAAAGCACAAAGAAGAAGAAACTCTTGTTTCTCTTGTTTCTCTTGTTTCTCTTGTTTCTCTTGTGGCCCCTGGTCTCCTAAAGCATCAATATCAAATGGAACCTCAGTCAGTGTCACACGTGAATCCAAGGTCACTTCGTCTACAATCTTCAGCATCTGACATCAGTTCAGAGTATGATATCCCATTTTTCTTTCAAATTTTGTATATTCAAAGAAGAGCTTCCTTTACATTTAAAGAAACCCCATTTAATGAGAAAAGCAGTGTATTTTTTATTCCTTTTTTAAGAATCTACTTTAGAATAGATGTAGATCAAAGGCATTACATGAAGGTCAGTCTTTTCCTCTGTGTTTCCCATATGGGACAAGGAGGGAACTTGTCCCTCTGTCAGTCTAGTGCTTTGTGAGAGTGGAGGGAGGGAAGAAGGAGGCAAAATCAGAGGGACATAACCTTAATTTCTTCACTTCTGAAACTCCACCTCAAGAAGTGTGGGTCACAGATCATGCATTTCTTAAAAAGGTACTAAAAGCCCAGTTCTAAAATAATTATTATTGATAGCTTGTCTAAGCCCAAACTTGTTTAGACAATGATATTTCTGGCTATGAACACACTGAGATAATAATTTATTTCCAGCAACAAAATTAACAACAACAGCAAGAGAATAGAATTAAGTTCCTTTATGAACAACGCTCTAGAAGAAACTAGAACTATTTTTCCAGGACTGCTAAGCAGCAGAGGCCTCCTGGGCAGAGGCAAGCCTTACAAACAGCCAGAGCAAACACCTGGAGCAGGAACCAACCATCCTCTGCTCAAGGGTGTCACTAGTACAAGTAGAAAAGCACATGAGGAAAGACAGTTCAGGTACTCTGCAGTCTCACCTTGCCCTGCACAGCCTGGGCCTGAAGAGAAACGCTCATGAACTAGGGCTTGGCTTGGGTTTATTGTGCTCAAGACCTCCACCAAGTCTACTCTGTGAATGTGAATCACTCAAGAACAGTGAATACTGCAGCAAAATATTATACTCTTAACACAGCACAACTGCTGATTTAAGATAAATAACAGAAATGCTTTGCAATCTTTTCTCCGCTCCTCCTCCACAAACAAAAATATCTCTCTTCTATGTAAACACAAGAACTGAACAAAATGGGCTTATTTTGATGTCCGACATCCAAAATTCTTTAATAAGTTTGGAAGAGCGTCTGCGAAAATCTCCTCCTTATGACTGGGGACATTAAAAGTCCTTAAGACTTATTTTTCAGACCCCTGCACAGGAGCAGCTGGAATGCACCCAGCTGCTGAAAAGGCAGCGTGTGACAGGAGGAGCTGATGACACACAGTAACAAAATGCAGATGATGACACTGGGACCAGCTCCTGAACTGTCTGGAATCCTTCACAGCGAATCATACCAGCTGGGTATTACTTCAGCTTGCTCTTATTTTACCTACTAGCAAGTGTTGGGTATAATAAAAAAAATTAAAAAAAAAAAAAAAAAAAGAGGAAAACATTATCTTAAACTCTCACCTGAAGGGCCTGTGTTTGTTAAGCTTATCTAACTAAAGAGATAACATTTAAATACTGAGGGGCAGGGAGGCTTAGGGAAAGTGGGGGATTCGTGTACATTGCAATGTGTAAAAACTCTCACTGCTATCACAGCAATCCCTAGAGAAGCAACCCGTCACTAAAATACTGTAGCACCTGAGTCCTTTTCTTTCAACTTCACAAGTATATAGCCTTACAGCAAACATCCATTTCTGCTAAAAGACTGAAATCCCAGAGTGAACATAAACTAATTAATAAAGGCAGGAAAGGAAACACCCCTGCCCATTCACAAACTGACTCTCTGTGACCGCAGTGCTATCCTCGGGCTGCTGGCAAGATACCATCTGTGGCAGCTTCCTAGCCTGGAAAACTCAGCCCTCCGTGAGATCCAAGTACGTCTTTAAACTTAATACGAGCACTATATCCATTTGAGCAAGCGAAAACTTAAATTAGGTTGCTATAAATATCGTCGATCCCAGTGTCATAAGAGGGAAATTCAATTAACTCAGATTGGTCCCAAAAATCATATTCGGGAAATGAGATAATGATGAACCACCACATGCTTTTTTAAATTCGACATGCTGTCGGCGGCTCCGCGGGAAGGCTCCGCCGCAAAGCACGGCCAGGAGTGGCAGCAGCTGCTGCTGAGGCCTTGCTGCTCCCACCATGAAACCTGAACCACGGCGGAGGGAAGACTGTGAAACAGAATAGCCCACAAAGAGCAGCTGTGGCCAAGGAGCCCAGCACCGTCAAACTGTGCCCACACTGCGAGCTTTCTAACCCCGGGGAAGAATTTTCTGGAAACCAGAATGAGAGAAATCTCTAAAAACTTGCTGGATTGGCAAGTTCATTTGTGTCTTTCAGCTCCCTACCAGGATGGCCCTCCGGACTTTCAGGGACTGATAGTGGTCCTCTCACAACCAAGCGACTGAAGCAGCCGTCTCGCTGGCTATCACCAGGACAACATCTGACCTTGTGTACATATATATTTATATACAATACATATCTATGAAGTATTTCCTTACAGTGCAAGCCAGACCATCTTGTATTCCATTTCTCTTCTCTGCTATAGAGGGGAGAGTGAAGGACTCTCCTAAAATGCTGCTCCTTGCACCCAAAAATCCACAAACATTAACAGATTCATACCTTTTTTTCTTTTTTTTTTTCCCTGATTGCAGCCTCTACACTTTTGTTCTAAAATTCCATACACAAACTCCATACACAAACTTTTTATGGAAGTTTCCAGATATACAAATAATATAGACAGTAGCCTGTCTATACAAACAAATAATATAGACAGTAACTAATATAGACAGTATCCTTTGGAATGTAGATCCTAATACTAGTTTTTAAGAAGCAGTAAGTATTCCACTTCTACACAGTAAAAAACAGTGAAGAATCTAAACTAAGGGGAAAAGAGAGTAGAAAAGGACTGCATAACAGGATCTCTGCAGGAACAGCGCTCTGAATGCAGAAGATACTTTCTGCATCATATCTACTTCTTTTACCATAGCTTCCCTATTCTGTATGTGGTGTCAGATACGGCACAAGAGGAGATGCATATTCAGCTGAAAAAACACACACTAAGTCCATCTAGAGACCAAAGAGCAGATATTTGCTCAGACACCACAAAGCGTGTGAGTACATGAGGGCTGAGTAACTTCAGTGGCCTCTGCAAGAGGGGAGGTTACTCATGGGTGGGTAGAACAAATGGCAGTCCTGGGCCCACCTCGTGTTCAGAGTGTTAGAGCAGTGCAGCACTCACTGGGGGTAAATATACAGGCTCCTAGACTCTAACATTATCCCTTCCTCTAGCCTTTTCCATCTCTGGATACAAACAGTGTGTTGTTGCTCAAGGGAGGGAGCAAATGCTTTATGCCCTTCCAGATGCACCCCAGCATCCCCAGCCCTCCTTCACAGGTTCGAAGGACAGAACGGGTCAGAACAGGGCTTAGCCTGAAATGCTGTTCAGAGATGGGGATTTCTCTCTGTCTGCAGCCCTGATTTGCTGTCTCGTTCTCTGTCATTTGCCTCAACACAGGAGGCAGTACAAGGGTTGGTTCACTGATGTTAGGGCTGCATCCACTCCTGGGTAGGAGATTGGAAAGTTGGCATTTGAGCAGGTCTGTCACAGTCCTGCCTTGGTTTGTCACAGCACCCAAAACTAAGGAATTTGGCATCCAATAAAGCCAGACAGCACATTTACAAAGGAAACAAAAAAAAAAAAAAAAGGGAAAGGGAAGAGTATTTTCCCCTTATCACTAAAAATCATATCTAGTCTTATTCTCACAAATAAAGGAGATGCCAGTATAATACGCTGTCAAAATTGGACCTTTCTGATTTACTGTCTTTTTGGAACTCCATCAGGTCAAGAGGGGAGAAGAAAGTCAAACACAGGAGATTATCCTGTCAGGCTAATTCCTCTAAAAAGGTCCTTGTCTTGCCTCCGTAAGAGAAGTGATATTTTCCCTGTTTATAACACTTTCCACTTGAATACTTCACAGTGTTTCGCACTCTGCTCTCCCAGCATCACACTTATCTAGCTGATGTGGTAACACACATTTACCATGTGATAGCGCAGCGCTGGAGCGCAGCTTTGGCCTTACAGGGAGCCGTTTCCCTCCAAGGCTCAAACCTGCCACAGATCCTTGGTGTGTCCCGCAGAGCCTCCCTGCCCAGCTCTGCTTCTGTCCCGCATCCCTGCCGGTCCTCGCTGAGCTACAACTCATGCCAAGAGGCAGCGTGGAGGGCAGGATTCAGGAGAGGACAGGGAGGCTGCTGCCCTTTCAGTTTTTGTAATTCCAGAGCCCAATTAGCAGGAGGGGAAGCAGGGAATCACAGAACTCAGTTGCAGCCCGCAATGAAAAGCAAGGCATTCAGGCTAAGAGTTTTCTATTTCTCCCATTTCCTGTGGTTGCACTGTCCCAGCGGCAGGTCACGAGAACATCGTATTGCAATACGTGCCTGTTCTGCTCAGTGGCATTTGAGTATCTGAGGCAAACATACATTAATAGCATGCCTGATACAGTTGGTATGTGCAGAATGCCTTCTCCCTCCATCATCTGTAGGGGAATAGGTTGGAATACGAGTACACTGGGGAATACACAAAATGTAATATTACCCTGAGGTTGGAGCTGTGGGAATTAGAAAATTTAATGAGAAAAGGCTCTTAAAAATCATAGATATAGACAGGACCCTAAGAAGCAGAGATACTGCAGCATTTTCTCCCTGCTTCTCAGGGCTTAGTTGCCTGTGTGGAAGGTCAGCTCTGCAGTGGCCTGGCCTGGGTAAGGCTGCCGGGAGAAGAGCTATGTGGTGGGAAAGAGCTGTGACCACTTCATGGAATCCCTCGGCCTCCCCCAGCTTGGGGCTGCATTTAAACCCAGGCCCATCCTCAGGCCTGAGCTGTCTTGCAGGTGTTCTGTTCTCAGCAAGTGCTGCGCTGACCTGCACCCACTGAGGTGGCCCCTGGTCTGAGCTTGGACCCACCTCGGTGTCGGGTCCACTGCCTGCCCTCCTGTCTCGGGGCTGTGGGCTGCACTCTTGGGGTGGCCCCGGCCACTTGTCGCCCTTGGCTCCTGGCTCTCCAGTTGCTCCCTAGTCCAAAAGATCTTCAAACAGAACCATTGTGGAGGCAGAGTGTGCCTGGTCACACACCGGCATCACAAACCTATCATCTGGAGGACGCACTGGGCTACCCCTGCCTGTTCCTTCTGCGCTTTCTCTCAGGAATGTCCTTCCCAAAAAGCTCGGAGCAGCTGCTCTCCCGCCTACCCGTGCCCACGTTCCTTGGCAGCGTTAACACAGCGACAGCGTGGCAGGGGCGGGAGGTAGGGCAGCTGGTGGATCCTCTCCACGGCTATTCCCGGTTCAGCGGAGGTGTGTGAGGAAATCCAGGCAAAACAGCCATTTCTGCTCCTCGGCCTTCCCACAAAGCCGCGTGCCTGTCAGCCTGCGCAGAATCCCACCATCTCTCAGTTACAGAAATCAGGATGAATCCTCAGACTACATCTTACATCCACTTCAAGGCAGGACATTCTTTGTCACGTACCTGTGCAGCTCTGATGTACTGGAGCCGCAGGCACCAAATCAACTAATAATTGCAGCCCTGTTCTCAGAACGTGTCAGAAATCTCTGAAGACAGTAGCTGAGAACTGGTTGCAATCAATCCAGTGAATTAAGTGCCTATTAGGGGACTTTAATTTCTTTAACTCATAAGAACTGCCTACACAGGAGAGTTGCTCTAATCCAGGGCACTTTCAAAGTGCCACTGATTTTCATCAGCTGAAGTGGACTGCACACTTGCTACTTTCCTATTCCCTCCCATAGAGTGCAATAGAAAAAGCAAATGTTAACCAACCTTCAGAACCTTTGTTTTTTTTGTGTGTGTGTGTGATCCTTAGAAGCAATTTTCAGTGAAACGGAAAAAATAAAAATACTCAAACCTCTCCTCCCACCCAACAGTTGTATTTAGATGCTGGAATTGTTTCTTTAAACAATTTCCACAAAAAGCTTTACAAATTCGTAATGTTACATTGCAAGGGCAAGTGTGGGAGTTTCTCCAGCAAGTTGTCATGCATCTTTCTAGCATGTGAACTGTGTAGCAAAAGGTTGCTATGGTAAGCAAGAAATTTCTTTCTTTTTAAAAATACAACACCACATTTCATAATCATACAACTTTCTTGCAAGTTCTTCAAGTTAGGGGCATAAGTGCTACTGGTCCTAGCAACCCACTCTTTCAAATTCAGTATTTTTTCTACTCTAATTTGTTTCTGAAGAAGAATTTTTTACAATTCAAAAATGAATTTTAAAAGACTTTAGAGGTCTTTACATAAAAGCATTGAGTTACTTGCACACACCACTTACATTTGCTTCCTGAATAAAACAGTTTAAGATGCTACAGGCAAGCACTAATTGATTAATCTAAAAATACATACAATTTCAAGTACAGCAACTTAGTTAAACATTGTGGCCAAGACTCTGTCTTCATTTACAGCTAAAAAAAATGAAAGGAATCCAACTCATAGCAGAAGCAGCCCTAAGACCAGCCGCTGCTACTCCTTACTCACATGTTACATATTGCTATTAAAGAGGGTTCTTAGCATGACGGTTCATCCTCTCTACCCTATTACATCCATCCTTATTTAACAAAATCATTTCATCCACTCTCACACTTGGCTGTCTCAGCTGGCCTTCACACCCAGAAGTTTACTTTAAAAAGGTCCCATAACACTAGGCAAAATAGAAAGGAAAATATTTCCATGTCTTTTTGCAATTCCCCAGATACTATGTATTTCCATGTATTTTCATAGAGGTCTGCCTTTTGCATAGCTCCCCATTGCATCCCTTGCCTTTCTTTGCCAAGGGATCCACACTGCATCCAGCCACACTGCAAAGAAATTAGTACTACTCATCAGCATCCTTCTACACATACCAAATACCATAGTCCATAAATATAATTGACAAAAGAATACTCTCTATGTTGGGAAAGGACTAAAAAAAAAAAATTTCAAATGGTTATTTTTGTTTTATTTATTTTCACTGTTTTAGGCTGATTTCTAGCTAAAAGGTTATTCCCTTATTACTTTTGGTAGGACAGACAGAAAATAACTTTTCGTAAGTTCATGTAGTTTGTACTCATTCTTAAATAGGTGTAATCTTTCTCAGATCAAAAGAATTTCTGATAATGTTTTCAGTTTGATGATTTACAGAGCTCAAATCCATCTTTCTCCTGGATCAAAAATAAGGCATATGAATATATATGATCAGCTACAGATTTAAGTACACTTGAGATAAATTTACTTCAGAAAAGCTACATAAAATATCTAAAAATACCTTTCTTTATCACTGCCTTCAGCTCTTCTACAAGCGGTTTTGACCACAGGCTGGGTATCATTTTCCTTTTTTCAGATTATCCAGGAGAGTAAGCAACAGTGAAAACTCCAGGGGTTTTCAAGTTATCACTGTGACTGCAAAACAAGCAGATTTTGGTATTGAGCCTGTCCTAAAGTTCTGAAGATACAAAATGATATTTCTGGGTGGATCTCTAGTCATCACAAGGGCTTTTTAAGACAGCATGTTTCAGCATCAGGTAAATTCATAAAGAGATAAGGTAAGATAAGATCTTAAAAAACAACAGCATTGCTAGCAAATTTCATCTTCGTTGAGTGTGGTTATTATACACCTTTCTCAAACCTTTGTTGCAAGGTAAGTTAACTGAGTGGCTGCAGGACTTTATAACATCAAAGTGTTGCCTTTTCCTATTAATTGGGATACAGCATGAGATAACTGGAACAAACAACATGAAAATTTTTCTCAAATTTTATTGAATATACAAAGATACAAAGGTTGAATACAACATGAAAGGTCTGAAGGAAGCAAGGATTTCAGAGAGGCTCTTCTACCCTACTCCCCACCCCATGCTTTAAAAAAACAGAGGCAGATCAGAACAAAAGACATTTTTCCCAAGTGCCAAACAGAATACAGAATACTGTTTCAGCGAACAACCATTGCTCAGGGCAACAGTGGGGCAATTCTTTCGAGAGCTTCTCCAGTTTCCCTGGGCTATGCAGAGTCTCAGAATGACAGAAGAGACCATCTTCCTAATAAGACTCCCCAGCAGAAACATGTCAAAAAGATGTCTCATGATACATCTTGGAAGTATGGAATAAGCTTCTACCTGCAAAATACAAGCATATTTCTTCTTTAGTACATCTTTTCCTTGAAGACACAATCTTAAACCGTTAAGTTGGCCAGCACCTAACTTGTCCTCAAGAGAAAAACACAAGAATCAAAAGTACTTTTCTCCACATTGCTAATGATCTACACATTTTCTATGAGTTGTTTGAGCTCGTCACTACTCTTGCTCATCCTGCATCATCAGAAATTTCCAGGAGAAGCAACTGTTGTCTTTATAGAACCAAATTCCCAAGGATATAGGAAATGAGAAAGGGAAGGACAATTATCTGACATGGTTGCACACTAAGAATAGAAGGCTGTTTTTATTTTTCAAGAGATGAAAATGCCTGCAACAGCCACTTATTCAGGCAATGCTTATCTACTTGTCTCCAGTCCACTTGTCTCTCTCTCCAATTCCAACAGATACTAATACATTTTTCCTGCTCTTAACATTCATCATTGGAGAAGGGAACATTTGATTATAAAACTGTGGATAGAAATGAATAATATAATGCAATTCTGAAGGTGCCAGAAGTCTGAAGTACATCAGTAGGACTCCACATTCTTCTTCTGATTTAGTTATGCTACTGGGTGTTTCATCTCCTCTTTTCAGGATTACAAAAAGGAAAATGAGGAGCAAAAGATTTAAGAAGGAAGACCGACTGTGGCTCAGATAATGAGGGAAAAATAACTGCCAGCTGAAAGACAGACCTAGACTAGAGGGCTTTCCCTTGACTACCAGCAGTTTTTGTGATGCATAGATCTGCAGTCCTCCATGAAAGCTGCACACAAGGCACTTGGAGGCACTTGGATAGCTCTCTCTGCATATTATTCAATATATAAAATTATTCCTTATATAAAAATGCACAATATAAGAAATTATATATTATTAAGTAGAGCAGTGTTTTAATATAGTTTGAGTACCTTTCAACAAACGGTTGTGTAACTTTCAACAAAAACAATTTCCTTTTAAACTGTCATGATAAGGATTTACTGCTACCCCTCCTTCTCACTAACACATAAGGCTGGTCTCATTTCTGTTTCTATTTTCTTCCAATTACCCTGACAGGCCCCAGCAGATCTGCCTCTGCACTTCAGCAACATTATAGCAGTGCAGGATGGAAGCAGTTTATGCACCCTGAATGTGACAGAAAAGCAAACTTGTGCTTGAAAACCAATGCAGGAGTGCAAAGATTTAAGGTTTGTGAAGCCTACTGAGTCACTCTCAGTCTTCTGCTTTGTGCAGTGAAGTCCAAGCTCATGCCTCATAGAGAGAATTTGTCCTTGGCATTTGACTATAGCAATCTCCACACAGGGTTTCCTCAGCTCACCAAGAAACAGTCCCCAGCATCTAGGTACTTATCATACTTTTCTACAAACAACCCCTTCGACTGAGCTCTAGAGCACTCTCTGAGGAGAACACCATTGGATTTTCCCCATTTCAAACTAAAAATCTTCTTTTAACATATTAAATGAGATTCAGGTTACACTTTTGTTTGTGAATGAAGAAACAGAAGGTGATGAGTAAAACAAAATACTTGTGCTTTATTCTGAACTGAAATATTTTCTGACTTGTTTAATAGCCTCCCAGATATTACAGCAGAGATGTTGCCTGGATCCTGAAACTCTCACTTTCAAAAATCCATCCTCATTTCTAACATCTTGCCCTAAACTTGCTTTTATACCTTCAGAATTAGATTTTGGAATGCAAGAGCCCTAGATAAGAAACCCTCATTTTAGGTATTTCCTGATCTACTCAGAAGTATAAACATTAATGTCTTTTTTGGGATTTGGGCTTCTCCAGTGCTAGGAGGCTACTTACTTTATGAGCATGGTTTTGCATCCAACTCTGAACTGTGTTTTTGCTTGGATGACTACATAAAATGCATGAATAGCTCAAATAAGGGCAATTTCTTACACTCTTGGGATGCATTCATCATTTGTACAAACACTACACGTGATATATTAGATTCAAGGTTTCCCGCATGACATCATTCTGAATCATCCTTTCAGACTAATGGATTACAAAAAGTTTGAAGTCTCGCACTTAATTCATAGAAGAAGAAGAAAAAAGCCCATGGGTTATAAATAAAAAAGTCAGACAATCTAGTTAAATGAGCTACAGGCAGGTTTTTTTTTCCAGGCACAGGAAAGAAAAAAGTCCCTCCCTTACCATAAACAGAGGCTACAATCACACGAGAGCACTTCTTTGTTACCCCTTTCAGGGCAGGGCAAACTATACTGTAAATATTAGGCATGACAAAGTATTTTAACATGACTGTAGCAGCACAATCCGTAGCAAAACAAGTGGGTAAGGCTGTGCATCTGCCAACGTGGTGACTCCAGTCTCAGGCTCCGGATGCTGGACCAGAAGATGTTGCTGCTGTGTGATTTGTGGCAATGCTCTGATGTAAGCTATCTTTGAGAGGTCACATTCTCACAGAAAGGCAAAAGCAGGCTTCATGCTAATTTTATGTTGGTGAATGGAAGATGGACAAGATGGCATCTCGCCTGTTCTCTTTACCACGTCCTTTGGCTGGTTCTACAGAACTGAGATCACATGCTGTGCAAGATGCAGATCAGATTAGTATCACTGATCAGTGACCCAGTGCTGCACTGATCTAGTTTTATAACTGTGGAAGCTGAAAACAGTCAAGAGGTTTACAGAACTGCATACCTTCCACAGCTGAGCAAATTCTGCTCCATATGTAGCATATGAAAAGTTATTAGGACGTGAACAATTCGATCCTCTTGGTTAAGTATTTCTTTACAAATTTTTGTTTTGTAACTATACCAATTATTTATGTAAGTATAATACAAGACTGCATTATTCATACACCTAGGAACCTAACATCAGCTCCATATCCTCAATAATTTTAAAGTTAGCGTTTGCCAGGTACTTAGTGCACCAAGAAACTCAAATGCGTTCCCATGCACCCTCACCATTTAAGTACCCAAATTGAAGGTCAGCTCTACTGTGGTGCAGCCTTGAATCAGACTTCTGGGAAAAGAGCTAGGCTGTGGGAAAGAGCCAAGAGAGGCTTCAGGAAGCCCTCCACCAGGTCCCTTGGCTGTCCCCGGGCCAGGGGCCTGCAGGTCTGCACTCCTGTTGGGGAGGCCCTGCCTGTCCCCACCTTCCTCCCAGTCACTCTCAGTTCCTGGCTCTGCTGCTGCTCTCTGGCAATAGCGTATATCTGCTAATAGCATATATCTGTTAATCTTCTGTTCTGCCCCAGTGTGAACCAGTGCTGCTGGGTTTGCTTCAGCTATTTTCAGCTTTTAGATCATGTCCTTCTCTTGCTCTTTTTAATCTATTCCTGTAGCCTTAGGGAGACTTCCATCTTCATTATAAAGTTCCCTGTAAATTAAAATTTTGTGCTACTTATAACACTAGTAGTAGACTTTGACAAGTTTTTTTTTTTTTTTAAATTTAGGGACACCAAGTAACAAAACAGACTCACATGAAAACTTTTCTCTCCCTTATTGGGCAGTGAAAATCATCTAGAGAGAAACAAAATCACATGTTTCCCAGTTCATTTTGTTCCTAAGTGGGTACTGGACTCCTGGTTTTCTCCTGCCCAGCACAGAACAACTATAACAGTTTTCCAAGTCTTCTCAGATGACAACTATCCTTTGGATGTTATGATCCTTAGCACATCTTAAATATAGATATGAAGAAGGAAGATGGTAGTCAGAAGGTTCTGGAATGGCTGTTTCACTAATCTGCAACTTGGCAATGAGCAACATTCGATCTCTACTTCATCTTTCTACATGAGGTAGGTCTCTTCAGTTACAAATGAAAATTTAATTCATCTGGTAATTTCTCACAATATGTAAACTCTTTTTTTTTTTTTTTTTCCCTAGTATTTTATCATCATCTGTTAAGGGATTACTGCTCAGTCTGCTACAACCAAACCACCTTTACCATTGGCCTTGACCTCTATGGTACTTGGTTGCCTCAAGACTAGTCACTACTTGAAGGAAGAGTCAAGGGGTGCAGAAAGGGATACTAATTTTTTCATGTCATGCAAGAGCTGAGACTGTACCCCAGCACAACATATATCAACACCATGTTGCATAAAAAAGAGACTCTAGTAATTTGTGAACACTCAGTCATATTTTCTAAACTTAATCTCGATCATCTAGAACAGTTTGTACTCTTTGTCAAGAAATTTCTCTTAATTTTCTTTACTAAAAGCTGCTGTACATTTTCAGCACCCTAAGGTGGCTTTATTGCAGATATTACTAATACATACTTACATAGGTAAGATTTTTTTCAGAATCATTATGAAATGCATCACATTAGGCACTCGCACAGAGTCGTTTTAAGTACCTTTTCCAAAGAGATTTAGCACAGCAGCAATTATAGCTCTGACTCGCCCACTGTCATATAAAGCAGCACAGCATATAATTCAGTTATGCAAAGCTTTTCCTTGAACATTTCTACAAGTCAGCGTTTATTTTGTCTTCGTTTGCGAAGTTATTATTGAGTTATTAGTAAGTTTTGGATATCTATAGAGTGCATTGTCTTACAACAAATTCATACTATACATACAATATGATAGCATACATACATATATATATATATATATATGCACTGTATGCATTTCTTATAAGATACAACCCACCTGGGATGAAGAGAGTTACTCTCCCAAGAAATATATTTGGGAAGAAGGGTGGCCACATAAATGATACAGGAAACTTTCCAAGTCAGAAAACATTCTTCCTTTTTCTTTTCTTTGGGGTGTTACACAATATTATTCTAGTCCACATGGGAGTTTATGTTTTTTTTCAGATTCACTGTAAAGACACACAATAATGAACAGTAGCACTGAAGTTTAGGACACATTCTTTCATAGAATCATAGAATCATAGAATCATAGAATCATAGAATCATAGAATGCCGAAGGTTGGAAGGGACCTCAGAGGTCATCGAGTCCAACCCTCCTGCTCACGCAGGGTCACCTAGAGCACGTGGCACAGGGCTGCGTCCAAGCGGGTTTTAAAGATCTCCACAGAAGGAGACTCCACAACCTCTCTGTGCAGCCTGTTCCAGTGCTTTGTCACCCTCACAGTGAAGAAATGCTTCCTTAAGTTCCTGTGGAACTTCCGATGCTTCAGTTTGAAGCCATTTCCTCTAGTCCTGTCGCTGGCCACCACTGAAAAGAGGCCGCCCCCTCCTCCTCACTGCCTCCCTTGAGGTATTTATACACGCTGATCAGGTCCCCCCTCAGCCTCCTCTTCTCCAGGCTGAACAGACCCAGCTCTCTCAGCCTTTGCTCATAGGGCAGATGTTCCAGGCCCCTGATCATCCTGGTAGCCCTGCGCTGGACTCTCTCCAGCAGCTCCACATCCCTCTTGCACTGGGGAACCCAGAACTGGACACAGTCTCCAGATGTGGCCTCACCAGGGCTGAGTAGAGGGGGATGATCACTTCCCTCGACCTGCTGGAGATGCTTTTCTTAATGCACCCCAGGATCCCGTTAGCCTTCTTGGCCACCAGGGCACACTGCTGCCTCATGGTCAACTTGTCGTCCACCATGACACCCAGGTCCCTCTCTGCAGGGCTGCTCTCCAGCAGGTCCACCCCTAATCTGTACTGGTGTCCAGGGTTATTCCTCTCCAAGTGCACTTGCCCCTGTTGAACCTCATGAGGTTTCTCGCCGCCCAGTCCTCCAGTCTGTCCAGGTCCCTCTGGATGGCAGCACAGCCCTCAGGGCTATCAGCTACTCCACCCAGTTTGGTATCATCGGCAAACTTGCTGAGGGAGCACTCCAGCCCTTCATCCAGGTCGTTAATGAATAAGTTGAACAGGACCGGACCGAGAACTGACCCCTGGGGGACACCACTAAGTACAGGCCTCCAGCTGGACTCCGCACCATTGACAACCACTCTCTGCACCCTGCCATCGAGCCAATTCCTAATCCACCTCCCCGTCCACTCATCTATCCCACAGCTTCGGAGCTTGCCCAGGAGGATGCTGTGAGGGACAGTGTCAAAAGCCTTGCTCAAATCCAGATAGACCACATCCACCGCTCTGCCCTCATCTATCCAGCTAGATATTCCTTCGTAGAAGGTGATCAGGTTAGTCAAGCAGGATTTCCCCTTGGTGAATCCATGCTGGCTACTCCTGAGCACCTTCTTCTGCTCCATGTGTCTGGAGAGAGCAGCCAGGATGAGCTGCTCCATCACTTTCCTGGGGATGGAGGTGAGGCTCACCAGCCTGTAGTTACTCGGGTCCTCCTTCTTGCCTTTTTTGAAAGGGCTTTGAGGGCTGGAATTACCTAGTTTGTCCTAGCTTACGGCTCAGCAGTTATGCGATGATTCCAGGAACATATGAGAAAACTTCATCTTGAAGTTGCCAGTACAATATGACAAACATCAAAAATGTGTCAGTATCCAAGATAAAAGTACAGCCTTTTCCCATTTACATCTGCAAAGCCAGGGAGATTTCTGTTTTGGGAATCAAGTTTTATGCATTCCCTACATTTTAAGCAAGTACTCCTAAAATAAATGAGAGTTAGGAGGATTTTAAAAAAATCACATTCATAGCAAGCACAATCATCAAAGATGTTAGACAATTAACCTCAGCCAGTTATATATTATACTCTATCTAACAGCTATGAAAACTATTTGTGACTACTTTATGTTACTATTTTTTGAATGCCCTCAATAAATAAACAAACAAAAAAAGTCTAGCTTTTTTTTTGAGAAAATAACTGTATGACAATTTAAATGAAAAAACAATTCCCACCATCTCTAAGAATGAAACAGAGTGTACTAGTGGAATACTGGAGCAAGAACTATGAAGTCACACTACCCGATGTTCATTCACGAGAGGAATACCTGTGTGAGTGGCACATTACTTGCTTCAGCAATTGGAAGAGATCCCCCATAGAGCAGCCAATGTATTTCAGGGTTCCACTTTCCTGTTAGACCAATTCCAATTTGAAGGGGAAGGGGCTTTTTTCACCAACTGTCCTACACCAGGTATGAGCCCCTGGCACAGACAGTACACCCTGAACTGTTACTAAGTTTTCAAACCATCATAAATTGCAGACTGAGGAATAACACACAGTATAATCTGACAGCATTTTAGAGCTATTCAGCTCCCTCTTTGCCTCATTACTGATAAGAGCCAGATGCCAAAGCACATAATCTCAACAGACACACAAAAAATCCACCTATAAAATACTGTCTTCCTTGCTCGTCAGATCAGATGAGATGCAAAGTATGGCAGAGACTCCTGAAATGGAATTAAGCAGGCTACAGGAGTGTGATTTATAAAACACGGCTAAACCCAGCATTCCACGTACGATGCAAGGTACTCCTATACATTCCAAAAAAGTGATCCAGTTTTCTGGACCATATAACTCCTTCTTTACTCAGTTCACCAGCTACCCTTTCTTAGCCCCTTTTCGTCTAAGCTTCAAGGTCCACAGCTGTCATTTGTGTCATCCCTGGTGCAAGCCAGCTTTCAGATCACGAATCAAGGTCCTCAAGGCTGCTCCTTTACGCTCTCTCTGAGGAGTCACGCTTCCACGTTGGACACTTGCCCAAAGTGACTCATATGGTCGTAAGTTGCAGCCCGTTGAGGATGACACTTCCTCATGCTGTAGCTGACTTCAAGTCTCTTTCCCCTCTGCTGACTTTCTCCTCTGACCCATGCAGCAACTACTGATCTCCCTCGCATTGAATTGATTCAGTTTTTACTTTACCTGAAAATTGCTGTTTTTGAGGGCTTTATGTGCTCAAAAATGTCTTTTTTTCCCCCCAATCTGCCCTATCATCTGGTTGAGCTGATTACTTTGAGGCTGTTTCTCCACAGCCACTGCCTATTTTACTCATGCATGTCCTTCTCTCAACTCCACACCAACTCGCTCCATCTCTTCAGGTGGAAAAAAGGTCTCATAGGTCTCAGCAAAGATCTGTCCTGAAATTCAAAGTGCTCATGAGCATCTCTGAACATCTGCATGGATCTTAATTAACTGCTTAAATAAAGAGAAGATGAAACTCAAAGGAAATACACCAAAATTACGGAGAACTCTTCATGATGCAGAAATCTTGAGGAGAATGGATCATCCTAAAGTTTTTGTTTTGTTTCTTAAACAAAAGCATTTTTTCTCCCTATGTAAAGGAGAATTCTACTGAAAATTCTAGAGTCAGGAAATCAGTGAAGAAAATACAGATGACAGCTATGTGATTTTTGTTAAATTAGTCAGCACACATACTTGCAGGAGCTAAGCAGGTAGAAAACTGTGAATTTCAAAAAATCTTACTGGAATACTTCTGGAAGATCTATGATGCTGCAACTGAAACAAGAAGAGGGAATGCTATAAAATAAGTCAAAAGCACATAGGCATGAAATCTTCTACACTTGCTACCCATAATAAGAACAGTTTCTCAATAAAGCGGGAAGAGAAAAATAGTGAAAAAGGTAGAAAAACCTGGGCAATAAAGCAACTAAGAGATTTATTGTAGTGCAGGAACATGCATGTGCAAAGCCGTATGGTAGCATAAAAGGAGTAAAAGAGTAACATAATTTTGATTACTGCTACTGACAGGGTAACAAACCGAGTGACCTCAAAAGTCTTGCTTCTCCAGTTGCTGGGATTTTTGATCTTTTTTTCAGGGACCTATGCCTTTGTGTGACTAATGCACAGGCTATATCACAAGCTGGAAAAGAGTCTTAGCAAAACTTTGAGTTAAAACAAACGTATTATTACCCGTAACAGTACAACAGTACAACCAATATTGTGATGGTGCTTCCATTCACCAGTGAATTCAAGAAATCCTTAATACAAGAAAGGTCCTCCAAGGAAAACCTACAGGTCGTGGCTTTTCACTTTCTAAGTTTCAAGACAAAATATCTAGAGCTCTAACTATTTTACTAAAAAGTAAAGTCCTGAAGCAAACAAGTACATATGAAACTATAGTTATGTATGATGAAGAAGGAATAATTATCTTATTAAAAATTAAGCCCCAATTAGAGTTGAGAGCCATGATCTCAGAAGTTTTAATGGCAAAACCCACATTGTGATCTTTATCCCCAGAGTCAGGTGGTGAATCCAGGCAGCCCAAGCAAGGCCTGTCGCCCACCCAGTTGGGCTGCTGGTATGAGTTGCCCCACAAGCCTTCCTGCATTGAGAGTCCCTCAGCATTATGCTTCTGAGGCATTTTCTCCTCAAGAACATTGCCCTGAGTCAATAACTACACCACCCCCACACTAAAAACCACGGAATCATTTAGCAGTATTTTGCCAATCCACCCTTGGCTCTCATTTTTATACTTTATTAGCATTTTGCAGCACAGCTCTTCATCTTTCCTTAAGGACTGTATCATACCTATATCTAGTTTTTGGAAAGCACAACTCCCAATTTTGCACCCACTACACTTCAGAACGATTTCCAGTACATATTGGCAGTCAATGCCATGTTATTTGTTATCTAAAGCACCAACTCCATGGGCCTCCACATTGCTGCCCTCCTGCCTCGTTAGGGCCTCGTTAGCTCAGCAGGATGGTGCGGGAGCCCAGCTGCAGCACTGCCTGGTCATACACAGCAAGGCCCATGCCTTCAGTCTCAGTGCCTCAGAATTTCCAGGCTTCCCTGTATCCAGAGGGAACACATTCAGCATCGTTTACGTGGGAACAAGGAAACCACCTACTCAACTCAGATTATACAAGATTATCTGTGTAAAGCATAAGCAACAGCCTTCTGAATCCTAGGAAGAATATCACAAGCTTTCTGTGGTTCAAATACATTAGTTTGAAGTAACTTGTTCAAAAGATCAAGTGAATACCTACAGAAGAATTAGAAGTTTAAGCAAGGTCATTTAACACGAGTTTCAATGACCATTTTAATATTTGCTTGGGAAAACAGGCCTTGAGAAGCAACAGTTGAAACCTGAGCAGAGAAAGTCAGCGTTCCTAATTGATTCACACTGCACAGAAACATAGAAATAGGATGAAAACTCATCTCCCCACTGCCATGCACACACACTTAATTCTTAAAGTTTTGCCAGAAGCCTAAATACCATTTAAAAATATCGAAAGATCTTAGTTCTCAACTGGTTGTGATAATAAACTAGATCAAATCAGACTCAAATTCAGGAAACTGTATCTTTGAAAGTCTTTTTTTTCATGACTAGTGTAAAGAAGTGAAGGACTAGTTAAGCATTTATAACATTTTACATTTTTCAGTTCTTATTTTTCACATTATACATTAGAAGGGAGCAAGGAACCAGTATATTGAAGCATTCCAAACATAAGATTCCAGGAAGTCTAGTTTGAAATAAACAAAGGTAAAGGGACTATTTCTTTTAAAGTGTTCTTCTTAATGGGAAACAAGGTCACTTTAAAGCCAAAGTTTTTTTTTTCTCTTCTTTAAGATGTCGCACAGACCTCTCAAAACAAGGTTTGCAGAGTGTGTACAGGAACCTTAAGAAGCCTCAATTACAAGATGTTCTCTAAATACATTTCATCCCATAAGCAGACATACAAGAGTCTCTTGTCCTTAGGACATAAAGCCACTCCTGTCCTTACCAGCACATACTATTTTGACAATCCTATAAATAGGATTTAATTGCTGGAATAAAGCAAATAATTTTCATTTTGCTGGCTACCAGGTCAGAGAAATTTTCCAAAGTCACCACTTAGGTTTATATTTAGCTGGGAAACCATAACCTTCTATTCAGAATAAATAAATAAATAAATAAATAAATAAATAAATAAATAAATAGAAGATAAATTAGATATTTTCTTTCTCTAAAATTCAAAGTAATATGAAAATAAAAGGACCATCTTTCTACTTATACTACTTCTACTCTGGTATTATGATTTTAAATCAGCTCTTACATGTCAAAATTTTGCTGCTGAGGATACAGCAATAACTGAGTGCATCAAAAGAGCACTGCTATAAAGCTAGCTTAGAATCAAAATAAATATCTTTTAGACTCCTTAGAAAAAGGCCAAAGACTTATTTAAGGCCTCAGAAGCGCCTAAATCCAGCATTGGACAAACAATGTGAATCCTGTGCAGGTTAATTGTTCTTAACCAGGTGGCTGTTGTATTGAGTAGATTTGTCAACCACAGCTGGTAGGATTTAGGAGCTGTTTTAAATAGCCACAACCCAATTAATCTTCAGGAACTCAAATTTGCAGCCTTTCACTGAAAAAGGGAAAAATATTGGTACTACTCTTACTTCAGTAAACACAATTTTATTCCTATTTCCATAAGAAAGAAGAAACATTTCCAACTTTAAATATAACAGAGAGACATACACGAAAGAAAGTGTATGAAGTCAGTGTCTGTTCCAGATGTCTGTGCCATGATACAACTGATATGAACAACTTTCTTTCTCCTGATATAACGTTTTTTTGCACTTGCAATGACATTATTTTTTTCTTTTGCCATTCACTTGAACAAAGGAAGAATGTTAATACTTTGAGGGGATTATAAATACTCAGGCTTTGTTGGAAAGAAGGAGCCACAAACTAGCCCTTGCATTTGCGCCCAGTTTTGCCTCCCAGATCTGTGAAGCAGAACAGGCGAGAGCAACAAGGCAGTCTTGCCCCTATGACTAACTAGCACATCCTCAGCATTGCTTTATGTTCACACGGAGATGTGACTTGGCCCTTCTAGTCTCTTCTGGCTGCAAGAGATTACCATTATACACAGGCGTTTGGCTGTCTTCCCGTCTACCAAGGAATATGCTTGCCAATGGTTGCAAGAAATGTATGTTTTATAAACAGTGAGAATTTCTTGGCAGCTTATGCATCAGAGCATGGTAGAGCAGGTGAAATATGTTCTTTCAGTGATACTATAGGCAAATAAAGCATACAAATGTCCATGCAGAAAATGACAGACTTTATATCTGAATCAGCTGAAAAACAATCACTGATCTGATACAGCAAGTAAATTCCAAGAGATATCCAAGAGAATCCAAGATCCTGCACATGCAGAAATGGAAATAAAGCTACACATTTTGTACTCAATTAATTTCTAAAATGAAATTGGAAGACTCTTAACCAATAATGCACTGTATTTTAAAAAGACCTTGTGATTAATCCTATTACTGCACACTCAGCAAATTTAATAAACAATATTGCCAATGACAGCCATGAAGTTAAATTCAGGTTTAAAGAAAATGAATGGCCGTAGGCAAGTGCAATATATATATATATATATATATATATAGAGAGAGAGAGAGAGAGAGAGAGAGAGAGAGAGAGAGACTATATAGTATATATATAGTCTATATATATATATAGACTATATAGTATATATATAGTCTATATATAGGCAGGTACTATATAAAAGCTTTTAAAAATAATCTATTTTAAAAAATATATTTAATGGAGAAAAATCACAACTCTCCTTCATTTATTTCTTGGGAGGGGAAAAGAACTAAAACATCGGCCAATTACTCACAGTGTTCCTTTTCAAAGATTTCCTTTTATATTATTCAAAAATACAATTTCATCTTAGTTAAGCATTTGGTGGGAGGGAGTCCTTGAATGTAAGCTTGTATCCTGTCAAATCATAGTTGGTATCAGAGAGATCTGCTACCGCCGTGCAGGTGATACTCTGCAGTGTGAGTGTGTGGCGTTATCCTGGTGAATGAGAAGTGAGAAAAAGGCTGTGTAGGGACAAAATATTGTCCTTGATGATGTTACTGAATAGTTTCCATCAGACAGCCAGCATGTATGGGGCATTTTGCCCTGGTTTTGCTTTAATTGTTCCCAAAGGAGAGAGACTTCCATGTATTTCAACCCTGAATCATATTTGAAATATTATACTTCTGACATGGAGACACATCCCACTGTTCTTCACAGCACTACCAGTCATTTGCTTTCAAAATCCGTCAGCTGAGGGAGGCTATGAAGGCACGACTTCCAAACGTAGAAATTTTCCTTGAGAGAGATATGGTTCACAGTGTTTAACTTGCTCATTGATGTTTAACTTGAATTTTGGGTGTTTTAAGTCTCACTGCACTCTTTTTCACCTCAAGGACAGTGAATTATTCTGTGTGTAGTGACTATAGGTTGTCTTTCTTTCATCTTTTTTCCATTTCTTTCTCCCTCTCCCAGGCCAAAGACCTTGACAAATCCTGTCTGCTGCAAAACAAGCCAATTTTTCTTTATTCAGTCCCTTTTCCCTTTGAGGTGGCTTCCCCAAACGCCTGCCTTTGCAGGTGACATTTGAACCCACTGCCACACGGAGGCTGCTGAAACAAGGCTCTCAAAGGC
This sequence comes from Nothoprocta perdicaria, assembly GCF_003342845.1. NCBI lineage: Eukaryota > Metazoa > Chordata > Aves > Tinamiformes > Tinamidae > Nothoprocta > Nothoprocta perdicaria. Next base: position 1,798,702 of record NW_020456221.1, on the reverse strand, counting down.
TACACTGCAAGGGCAGTCAGATTCAGCAGACAGCAGCATATGAGGCAAGGGAGAGTTGTGCTGAAAAGGCAGTTAACACCCGGGCTTTGCATCGTGCAGGGCACCAAAAACGTGCAAGCAATTTTATTAAACAAAATGCAAAGGTCTGATAAAGTATAAACCAATTTGTTCTCCTTAAAAATGAAATTGAGGAGTTCCTTTGGCCTATTCCTGTTACACTGATGTCATTTGTATGCGTAACAGTCTGGATGTCAGGGTAAATAACTCGGTGAGGTGCCCTAGATCTCTACAGAGCATCAGTCAGCACTGAGAGATAATTCACCTTTCAGCTGCCTTGCCAAGTTAGCCTCCTTCTCCGGAGAGATGTGCGGAAGGGGCTTCTGAGGACTAATTCCTTTCAGGCTCAAAAAAATTATGACGCAGAAGGGACAAATTTGACAACAAGGGCAGCCACATAAACCTTTCTGTATGATTAGGGAGAATATCTGGACTTGCTTGGTGTTCTCCTGCTGCCAGAGGACTCTGGTACATTTCCATTGCTATTTCAGGATGCTGTACTTTTTTTTTTTAAGTGCTCAGATACCATTGTATTGTTGCTCATTGGGCTTGCAGAGAGGGTTAGAACTGTCTTATAATTTATTGCTTGATTGCATTCAATCTCAGATTGGTCACAGATTTATGAATTTTGTAGCAAATCTTTGTAACTGCAATACAAATAATTGGACCCTACCATTCCTACATCCTTTTCTAAATGTAGTTAGTGAGAAAATGAATGGTGAGAAAATGAACAATACTCTATAATTTTCTCAGGGATCAAATAGGAATAGTATTTCAACCTACTCAGGAATAACAGCATGCAATATATTTATCTATACGATAGAGTTATCCTGTAGATAATATCCTGTAGATAAACCTGTATCATAACGAACAGTACCTTAATGATTGTTGATATATTTGTTCCTTATTACTTGAAAGGAATCATCCAGTTGAACTAGCGCTGAGTTAAAGGATAACTATTAGCTGTAACAATACAATATATTCAAGCAGGTTATATAGATTATAACAATTACATTTGTACCAGAGTATGATAATGGTGAATTCACAGTTAGCAGCAAACTCTAGGCATTAATCAAGAAATGGGTCCAAGGTTGGGTTTCTTATGAAATTCTTAATGTTTCATAATTAAAAGTTTGGAGCTTCAATAATTCCCCATGCCTATTTTCTGTTTTGGCTCTAGCACACCATCGAGTAGGTTCTTGTGCGCTTGAGTTGAAAGCTCAGAATATAATAAACCATATAAAAACTCTGCAACTATCATGTTACGCGCTGTTGGTTGAGTAGAGTTCAAATGTTTTAAAAATATGTAAAAATCACTTTAGTGGAAACTTCAAACCTTACTGAACATACCTATGCACTCTGCAAAGTAGTTCTTACCCACTTCTGCTTTCATTAAGTAATCTCAGATTGCACTGCAGGAGTTTATTGGAGTATACTATGCTTGGCATGGTAAAACTCATGCACAGAGAGAACCCCTGCTTTAAGCAGTTTTAAAAAAGCATTTTCTTTTCACTATTCTGATGGACAAAATTGCCAATTATGCCATAGATCTATTCATCTGAGAACTACTTAAATTGAGGGAATGGAGGAGGGAATTCCTCATATAGAGGAATTACTAGAATTATGATTTCAATCAATCAGAATTATGCAGTATCAGCTCAGCTGAGGCACTAAGAAGAGTACAACACAAACACGGGGCAATTCCTGACATTCTTTTACTTTGCATGGACAACACATCACCGAAGAATATGTCAGAACCTCAAAGCAAAGCGAAACACAGTTTTGGGCAATGTATTGTGCAGAGTTAGGTGTGGTACAGACAGAGAAGCAGAAGGGATTCTCCAATAGTGTAGGACATTCCCATCTCTACAGCCTCAGGTTCTTTATCATAATGCATTTCTATTCAGCAGCAAATTCAAAGTCCTGCTACTACATAGAGGCACAGACAGGTTGTTAGGCTTCCATGCACTCTTTCCAAAAGAAAGACATCAACATTGTAGTGGAGTTATAAATGATTAAATATGACTCACTCCACTACTAAAAGATGAAATTAGAAAAGAGATTCTAGTGCAGTATATAGTGATAAGTCATACAACTAACTTGTTGTGTGAAGAAATCTCAGGATTGCAAAGGCATGGTCTGAAGCACTGAGATTGTATCCAAATGTAAAGAAACAACTTTTCCTTGGGACTTCCATATAGCTATTCTCTGAGAAGTAAATTGAAAGAGAATGAGTATTCTCAGGACGAAGGCTGGTATTTCAATTTAATTATAGTTGCCAAATGACAAATCAGATTGCCCCTGTTTATTACTGAAACAACAGTCATATAACTACTAACCAATAATACTGTTTATATTAGTAGTCATGAGTCTTTATTTTTGCAATGGAAGACACATGAAAATTGAAAAAATTGAACAGTTACGTTTTACAAAAGGTAGTAGTCTGCTATTCCTAATCTGTATTTTACAGATGGAGATATGAAAGCAATGAATAATTAGATTTTTAGACCTGTGGGAACACATACCTGCAGAGAGATTCACTGGTAGGTCACAGTATCTGATGGTCCAAGTGTGGTCCTGTGGTATTATCTACAGACTTTATATGCCAGGTTTGGAGGGAAAAGGCCTGAGAAAACAGGAAAAGACATCACACAAATTATAGGAAACAGTAATAATGCAGAGTGGTTTAAATATACCTCTAAAAAAACCTCATGCCATTATGCCTACTTATATACTTGCTATGTATTCTGTGCATTTAACAATTGCTGAAAATTCTCCTTCCAAACAGGCGCATGTACATTTCACACCATTTATAATGTGAAAACATAAGGAACAAGGAAAAGGCAAGAAGGGGATGTTTCATGTTACAACTGTTTAGCAGAAAAGTAGAGAACTTATCATTAGCAAATGCAATATTTACTATTAGCAAGTGTAATATTCATTTTACAAGAAAGGGAATTACAGTGAGCATGCATAAAAATAGAATTGGGCTTAAGCTGACAGATTTGTCATTTAACAATCTAAGTACTAGTAATGCCTAGCTGGCAGATGTTGGTTTGACTGTTTTTAAAGGGGCCTTTAGTAAGACTTTAGCCTTTAGCAAAACTTTAGCACAATTCTGGATTTAAATAACTGTCCTGATTTCACAATTTTGAGATCATTTGATAACCAGGTGTAAATAAGGACAGACAATGTTATTTTTCTTTTTAAGCTTTAGTCCAGGCTGGATCTACTCTTAATAATGTCATTGAGATGTGTCTCAATGCATCCAGTTTTCTATTGAAAAGGTTGCCCTCTTTCGTGAAATGTTTGCTTTATGTTTTAGCTTCCAAAAGATTTGCAACTGTTTTCCCGAGGCTTCAAATGATTAAATGAATTTCTATCAATGGATAAACCTGTAAGCCCAAACCTGTAAGCCCCAGGGAAAGTTTTGTTTCAGGTCTCACATTTGTAAAGCATTATGATACACCCGTTGGTGTATACACATAGGAGAATCCACTTCCACATATTTTATTGTGTGATCAATAAATATCAAAGGGAGCATGATGTTCTTTATCATGGTCTAGTTAATGGTGCAAGTGGTGTGGTTCAGTTAGGAGGATACTGTGTGGGGACTTTCCTTCCCTAGATGTGCAGGGGACCAACTACAGCAGCTCCTGTGGCTGTGATTACTTTACCCCAGTTTGCCCATTTAGGAAGCTACATTTGTGCAGTGCTGCTTTTGAGATCAGTTGACGAAATTATTATAGAAGGAAAGAATTTCATATCGTTCTGCTGACATTACCATTCTTGCTGTTCAGGAAACGTTCATCATCAGTGCTTACTCGGAATCAGCTCCTAGTACCCTTATTAGGATAAGGCCATTTAATGCAAAGAGAACAGAATAGGATTTTTCCCTAATTAAATATTTACTATCAACATCTGTGACTGTGGTGTAGCTCCTGTTGTGTCTCTTCTTAAATCTTATTTCAGAGAAATCATATTTTCACTTCAGATCCTTAAACTGGAGTCATTTTTGTGCAGCGGAATTTTGAAATTCCTACACAACTGAAAGCAAATATCTACCTATTTTTTCAATTGTTCCCTTAAATACACCTGAGAATAAAGAGAATATTCTCTTTCATGGAAACTCAGCATTTGCCCCATCGGAAATAGTTCTTCACTGTTTTTCGTGAAATATAAATAAAATCTGCTAATATATTAAACTGAAAATATGCGTGTCTTGTTTCCTATGTAGGCATGAATGTTTGTGATAAATATAAAATGAATGATACACACATGAAGCACAGAATTACATAATTATTCACAGAAATTTGGAAAGAAAAAAGGGTTTGAAAATATGTGTCTTTTATTCTCTAAAATGCACACAAAATAGTTTAGGATATTTCTTTTACTGCGTCTGGTAAAAACATGAAATTAAATACATTGATCTATGTTTTAAACTCTAAAAGGCACCTTGAGAATTTTTACCTTTTTTTTTTTTTTAACATTTATTTTCCCTAGAAATCAGTCTCTATTTATCTTTAATTTATAATATAAACTGAATATTAATAAGTCCTTTTAAAGTAAAATAGGTCTTCTTTACTTATCATTAAGGATGATGTGTCCATAAAAGATGGTGACAAGGCTAAAGATGAACAGTGATTTATTATCCAATCCTACAAAATAATGATCATACACAAAAAGACTGAAACAAATATTCGCATCTCATTATGTATATCAGATTAACCAAATACCTTGTAGTACCTTTTTCCACACAGAATTTTTTCAGCCAGTTCTTCATAATTCCATTACGGGACCCAAACAGATTTCATGAGCTATTATGGGATGAAATCTGCATCTTGTGCTGCTTTTCCTTATTGCAAAAAAAGGGCATTTTATCAGAACTATTTCACAAAGACTTGATATTCACTGGTGGCCACTGTGGCAAAAAATATGAAGTTTAAAATCTTTTGAAGCTGACATGTCCAACACAACCATGCTCAGATGCATTGTCTCATTAGGCCAGACATTATATAAAGATTAGCAGAGAGATTATGTTTAGCAGAAATCCATGGTGGAGAAACTCAAAGCAAAATGCTCCATTTTCATAACACTTTATCCAAAAGGAAACTAAAATAAAGAGAGAAAAAGAGCAAGCATAATCATTTCACAGATGCTGCAGGTGCCGTGCTTGGGGCAAAGATTACATGTACTTTAATAACTTGTGTCTTACTTGGGTTTCAGCTTTCAGATGAAAAATGCCAGAGCTCCCATCTGAGGAGCAGAAGATGATCTCCTTTCAATGCCTCACTAACATGTTTAGCAGGAGCTTTTCAAATCAGGTATTCTACGGAGTAATGGAATTTTCACTTTTTTAAAGGATTATTAGCACTAATTATTTAATATATTAGGCTTTCTTGTGTGCCATCTTTAAAAACAAACTGGAACTGTAAGAGGAACAACTTTCTCATGCCTGGATTCTCAGTTCTTATTGTGAAAGAAACTCCATTAATAACTAGACCATTCATCTTGAGTAGGATGTTCATGTTGAGAGGGAGCCCTGGGCTATAGAGCAAAAGAATTATCATAAATTTTATCAGAATGGCACAAACCCCCCTTTTTTCCTTTTTTAGAAGAAATTAATATTAATCAACCAGAAAGTGACTGTGTGTTTTGATATGAATCCAAAGTGCAGTATTCAGCATAAAAACAATCCATGATTATTCTATGTATAAGCCCATATTTCATGGGCAATGAGGATTGGCTCTAAGAAATGAACTTCATCTTTGCTGGGAGAATACTGAGTGTCCAAGGCAAATAAACAACTTGTCTAAGAAAAGGTTTTGTTTTGCAACTGGTTTTGCAAAAGCACCATCGTTTTGTAAATAGACATTCAATTCAAAGAGGACTCTTGGAAGAAGGTTAATTTCTAACATTGGTTGTTGTGATTTAAATATTGCTTTGTCAGAAATGATAATTAACATGTTCAGAAATTGTCAGTGGGTGTATGCTGCACTAAAAAAAAATGTCAGATCCATTCATAAGCTCTCTACTGGTTACACAAGAAAGAAGACTGATTCCCTACTGTTATCTCCAAATTATTATACATTATTGTCCTTCAGCTGATAGCTGATTGTTGACTAAAAGCTATTACAAACCATTTAGAAAATAAGATTCACATAGTCAGTGGAGTTATTACATTTGTTATGAAACGATGCCTTGCAACTAAAGTGCAAGTAAAGAGATGAGATTGGCAGAAATTCCATTATTTAGCTTGCAGTGGGTTTGTGGACAGGAGAACTTATAGGCAGTTGTAAGCTTTATGAAAAGCACTTGAGAACCCTTGTAATTTTTCAATTTTTATGTCATTTCAGATTTTGACCATGACTAATTCCTTGACAGAGCTGCTTTTCTAATTCCCAATGTGCTGTTTTTGCCAGTAAGGTAGTTCATGATGAACCTCTTGTTGTTTTTAAAATATTACTCAAACCTAGAATAGGCAAACAACTTCCCTGATTCTCTGAGAAAATGTGCCCTAAATTAAGGTAAATGTGAGAGAAAAAGAGGAAATAGTGTATCAGACACTATTTGTGTCATGGGATATTTTCAGTGAACTGAATCTTCCAAGTTTTCTTTTGTGTAGCAACAACCATTCCTTATATTTTTTTTAAAAAAAAGCACACATAGATTGAATTTCATACCCTTCATTGCAAATAGGTATAGTCTCCTGAGTTTACTACAGTAGAAAACAAGGATTTTCCTTTTTTCCCCTCCTAGATAATTTACCCTCTGGTTTCCTTTTGACTTAGGAAGATTTAATAAAAAATAAGTAAATGTATTAAAAAAAAAAAAAAAAAAGCTGGCAATATTTCAGGTTAATATGGTGAAGGTTCTTGAAATATTTATGAACCCTGACACTAGCAATCACATTCTATGATCATGGTTGACACCTGATCTTGTTGGCAGCAATGGAGTAGTCAAATTTCATTAGGACGCAGATTAAGCTTGTAACATTTCCAGTCTTTGCAAAAGAAACAACACCAGCGAGCAATCTAATCTATAGATATTATCACCACCTAATGGGGCAGGTCCGTACTGTAATTTGTTCGTTAATTAGACCTGAGCGCACAGTTTTTATGCTCCTCATTATGTCACAAGATGGGCAGCAAATATAAAGATTACTTCAACAAAAAAGTGTTTGAATTTTATCATCTGGGGTATTTTTTAAACACAAAAGAAATAAAGGTATTTCTAGATCGCACTTAACTGGAGATAATGGTATTTCCAAACATTTCCATTCAGAACTGCTAAAGCCCTGTGGTGAAGTCAGAGAAGGGGAAATCCTGCTTGACTAACCTGATCACCTTCTACGAAGGAATATCTAGCTGGATAGATGAGGGCAGAGCGGTGGATGTCATCTATCTGGATTTGAGCAAGGCTTTTGACACTGTCCCTCACAGCATCCTCTTGGGCAAGCTCCAAAGGTGTGGGATAGATGTGTGGACAGGGAGGTGGATTAGGAATTGGCTCGATGGCAGAGCTCAGAGAGTGGTTGTCAATGGTGCGGAGTCCAGCTGGAGGCCTGTACTTAGTGGTGTCCCCCAGGGGTCAGTTCTCGGTCCGGTCCTGTTCAACTTATTCATTAACGACTTGGATGAAGGGCTGGAGTGCTCCCTCAGCAAGTTTGCCGACGATACCAAACTGGGTGGAGTAGCTGATAGCCCTGAGGGCTGTGCTGCCATCCAGAGGGACCTGGACAGACTGGAGGACTGGGTGGCGAGAAACCTCATGAGGTTCAACAGGGGCAAGTGCAGGGTCCTGCACTTGGGGAGGAATAACCCTGGACACCAGTACAGATTAGGGGTGGACCTGCTGGAGAGCAGCCCTGCAGAGAGGGACCTGGGTGTCATGGTGGACGACAAGTTGACCATGAGGCAGCAGTGTGCCCTGGTGGCCAAGAAGGCCAACGGGATCCTGGGGTGCATTAAGAAGAGCGTCTCCAGCAGGTCGAGGGAAGTGATCATCCCCCTCTACTCAGCCCTGGTGAGGCCACATCTGGAGACTGTGTCCAGTTCTGGGCTCCCCAGTGCAAGAGGGATGTGGAGCTGCTGGAGAGAGTCCAGCACAGGGCTACCAGGATGATGAGGGGCCTGGAACATCTGCCCTGTGAGCAAAGGCTGAGGGAGCTGGGTCTGTTCAGCCTGGAGAAGAGGAGGCTGAGGGGGGACCTGATCAGCGTGTATAAATACCTCAAGGGAGGCAGTGAGGAGGAGGGGGCAGCCTCTTTTCAGTGGTGGCCAGCGATAGGACTAGAGGAAATGGCTTCAAACTGAAGCATCAGAAGTTCCACAGGAACTTAAGGAAGCATTTCTTCACTGTGAGGGTGACAAAGCGCTTTAACAGGCTGCCCAGAGAGGTTGTGGAGTCTCCTTCTTTGGAGATCTTTAAAATCCGCTTGGATGCAGCCCTGTGCCACATGCTCTAGGTGACCCTGCGTGAGCAGGGGGGTTGGACTTGATGACCTCTGAGGTCCCTTCCAACCTTCGGCATTCTATGATTCTATGATTCTATGATATGCAGTTACCTCCTTGCTTGAGCTCCACTGAGTATCTCAAAATGGTGCAGAAAACAGAGGCAATGTCACTGTGCAAAGAATAAGCACAGGGCTTCAGTGAGAAGCTTTAGCCTTTTCTTTTTTCTTTTTTTTCTTTTTTTTAAGACAAAACAAATATATACCAACTTCAAATGACTGGGGAAAAGCGAGTCTGCAAGTTGACATTTAAGTGTCTCATTCTCAATGAGTACAAACATACAAGTTTGTAATCTGCAGTGTGTTACTGAGGCACTGACCTGATGGGCACGTCCAAGTTGTACACCACCATGAGAAGCAATAGCTTTGCAATGAAATAAATATGCAGGCTGTTTCAGTGCCCATAGCATTCTGGCCCCCAGTGAGGGCTCTGCTAATCAAAGGAGCAATGCGAGGACTTGAGGATAAGCTTTCAGAGTGGACCTGAGCCAGCCCCACAGTGTGCCAACACGGGCTGCCCGTACCTGCCAGCCATGCGACCCTGCTGCTGGTTATTTGGGCAGCACAAGCATTTCTGAGTGCACTGAGGCAATTTTAGGCTGGACCACAGGGCTAGGAGTGTGGTGGTGTGGGGGTGAAGAAATAGGATCTCAGAGGGGTAGGACACACACATTTCGTACATCAACTGACCTGCATGGGGCAACCTCCACCTAAGTCTTCCCTTAGGCATTTCTTACACCACTGGCATGTCACAGAGATCTCAAATTCCACCCAAGAGAGGAGAACAGACTCCAAATCAATTGTACATAAAAGGAGATGGGAAAAGGAAATATATGTACAAGTGTTTCTGGATAATTTCTTTATTCTCTACCCCATTCCAGCATACTCTAAGGAAGAATACAGTGGTAAATTAACTTTTCAGGTAGCTGAGCAGAACAGCACATTTATTTTCTCTGTGAGATTGTACTGTAATCATTTCAGGCAAATTTTAAGTTGTAAAAGCAATGGTCTAAAACTGAACAATTGTTTACTTAGTAGCTAAAAATTAATATATACTTATCAGTAATGCTTTACAGTGGTTAGCTGTGCTTATAGTCTGAGTAACTTTCTATACTGAAAAAGTAATTAATTAAATAATTCCTGTAATGAGGAACCCTACAATTCTTTGGAAAGAAGTGAGTGAGTCCTAAATAGGAGGTCGTGGCTAAATGCTTCTCTATCTTTCAGGTTTTCCTTTCTCCCTCTAAGTAATACTACCACAAAAAAATGTAATATTCTCCTGCCTTTTAGTTCCATAGGTAAGTTGCTCATAAAAGATAGAGTGGGTGAGACCCAGGGATCCCCATTTTTGCAAAGTTTATCCCTGTGGAAAAGTTTTCCTCTTTGTCGTAAGAACTTCCAACTTCAAGATGGGATCCCCAGAGTATCTCTGGACAAGAAAACTACAGATATACCTGGGATGACGGTAAATTTTGTTGTTGCTGTTGTTAATAATAGTGGCACTGGCTTAAGGCACAGCAGACCAGTACAGTGAAAACGCCCTCCTGCATGCCTTTTGGTACCAGTTTGCAGCCTGAAAAAGCAAATTACCATCTACTTCCACGCCACCCTATATTAAAGAAACAATAGCTTATAACCAACTTAAGAGGAAAGCAGTATCTAGAGCATTCAAAATATCCCTTTTCTTAGCCATTTCCAGATGGAAGTCTTGCCAATCCTGCTTTTATTTTTTGGCTTTTGGAACAGTTCAGACCCCAATACTGCTTCCAGAATCAGTCAACGACTGAGAAATTTCTTCAGGTCAGGAACTGCCAATAGCTAATACACGTGGACAGCACATACGTATTTAATATACTGCAATCTTTCATGAACCAGTCACACTTCATATGTCTTCCATCTTTTTCTTTTTAAATGTTACTGAGGTAGGGATACCTTTAGATGTACCAGAATAAGAATGGGGGGGGCGCGGAGAGGAGATGGAGGAGAAGCTGATAATTATATCTACATACATTAAAAAAAAAAAAAAAAATCTAATGCCAGAAACTGCAGTTCTGAGCACGGATTGCATATGGCACACATGAATTATTCTGACTGATGTCCCTGTGAAAGCTGCTGGCTTCTGCAGCTGCAGGGTGCCCTGCAACAGGACAACAACCTTGGAGGGCAGAGCTTAATTGCTTACCTGCTTTGGGCACCACAGACCTTTCTCAGCCCTGATTACAGGCACATATGAACTGCTTAATTAAATGCCTTGCAGCATTTTATAGAGGGGCAAGCTGCAAGTGCTCAAGCTTTGTAAAGTCAGAAAGACGTAACAAAACAAAAATGCTATATAAATGTCAAGAGAAATGTGAGGCAGTTCTGTAGTAAGTCGTACCCTGAGTTTACTCTGATGAAGAACACACAGTGCCTTGAAAGTTCAGTGTCATCTTTTTTTCAGATTTACACACAGCCATACACACACAGAAAGGTGCAAATGTTGTGAACAGTCAAGGATTAGTATTAGGAACATGGGAAATAATTATTATTTCTAAAGACCTATTCAATGAGCTTAAAATTGTTAGAAAACCATGACTAGAAAGATTTGAAAGACTAGGAAGACTAGGAAGATTTGAAAGATTAGGAAGAAAACAGTGTGGGCCCCGGCTATTCCCTTTTACTACTGCATCAAGACGTCTCCCCAGACAATTGTGCCCAGGACTCCGACTATCTTTTTGAAATAAAAATATTGCATTTTCTCTTCAGTGTAAAAATGCTCAAAAAACCCAAGACCTTCTGCAAGATGGTCTTCCTCCTAAGTGCCAGAGATGTACAAGGATGCACCAAATCCCAGTTTTCCTCAAGCTGCCCTATATTTTGAGATAAGACAGACAGAAAACTTTGTATTTTTCCGCAGGGACTCAGTGTCTGGGTGCCATGTGGGCAGGTGGCTCTGGGCTGAGCAGAGCAGGCCCCGGCAGCCTGGGCTGTCCCACGTCCCCATGAGGGACAGGGCTCGGCAGAGGGCACACAGGGAGACGCTGCACTGTGAAACCATCCAACTGGCTTCATTGAATTGGCTTGCACTGGGGAACAACAGCAACAATATTGTGTTTTTAACTCAAAGAGGGTTAGCACAGAGCGCCGGAGTAGCCAAGGCCTTTGCGGACTGGAGCCTTTCACCTCAAGAAATTCTAGCTATAAAGCTGCTGTAGCCTGCAGCTATTATGTTGTTGGCATTTCAGTCACATCAGTTTAAAAAACGTGCCCTGCCCAAAGAAGCACTTAAAAGATATACAATTTTAAACACATGAATACTTGCATTGCAGTCAGTGGAAGTACTGAATGTTTACTGTCAAGCAAATGTTTAAGCCTCTTGTATCAGGCAGCTGATGTTCCTGTTTTTCCATAGTGGATAGCAAAAACTATCAGTAACTGTTATTTGAAAAGCTTCAACAACAACAACAAAAGCTGCATGCTTGAGCTAACACAAAATGAGAGCTTCAGCTGCAGATGAGCTTGCTTGTCTTGGTTTTTACAGAGAAAACCATCGGATTTTTAGTACTAGCTAACAATGAATCACTTAGCCACTTAATATAATATGACTAGCGTATACTTTTCAACCTGACAGTTTTCCCTGAAGACAGAAAAGTCATCTTTATAACTGATATTACGGAAAGATACATACAGTTTTGTTTTTTTCAGATTAACCTTAATGATGAAGCCTTCCCAATTTACAACGAAAAAGGGTGACAGACAAAAAAATTATGGCTATGGAACCACAACTCTGTGCGTAGCCTCAGAATCTGAAGGCTTTTTACTAATCCTCATGATAGAAATAAGGCAGAAGCAGTAGAAAATAACATAAAAGAAACAATAATGTACTTATTTGGTATTCTTACACCATTCTACTATTGCAGAAATGTTACATGATGTTTTACACACCTGTAACACTAATGTCCAGAAGATTGTTTCCTGCTGGTGAGGAGAGAGGCTCTGTTACATCAATAAAATGACACTGTTCCTCTCAACTGGAGGGAAAGAAGGCAAAGAAAACTAAGGCAAGGGCTTCCAGTGCTTGTGCAGGGATCTCCTATCTGCTGGCAAGAAGCAAAAGAGGAGAGGTAATACCTGGCAATAAGCAACACACAACTGAGGATGAATTTCCTGATTTTTGTGACCATTCCACTGGAAGCTGGGGGTAGTGTTTAACACAGCCTGCTAGTGCTGCTTCATAAATCCAACTCATCTGGTTGAGATGTCTCTCCAGGTGTAATTACAGCAGAAACAGCAAGCAGATTTGGAAGGTTCCTACAGTTTTAAATGAGGAGGCTGAGCTTATTCAGCTGTTGTATCCAGAATTACTGGATTCTTCTGTGACATATGGAAATGAAGCCCTAGACTAAGCCGTGATGTGGTAAAACAGCACAGCTCTTCTGAGTGCCTGTAAGAATATTCAGCTACAGAGGGGCAGTGAAGACAAGCTGAATAATAAACAACATTTACCAAGGGATGGGTGATCAATTCTGGCTGTTTCCAACTGCTTTGTGGTAGGACAATTTGTAAAACCATACAAAACTGCTACCAGCAGTACCAGTTCTGACTCTAGCAGCAGTTTAACTGGCGGGATAAATTCCTTTTGAAGACCACACACACATTTGGTGCTCAACAAACTTTTTCCTTCACTTCGTTCTTTCAGAACTTGTAAAAAATAAGATTTTTCCAATTACATTAAAAAACAATCATCCTGTCATTGTCAAACACAATTCTGGGTTCTCAAGAGGAATAGTTAATTTCCAAGAGTCTTCAAAAAACATCTTCACCAAATGCCTTCATAAGGAAAGGCTGCCCAGAGAGGTTGTGGAGTCTCCTTCTTTGGAGATCTTTAAAAACTGCTTGGACGCAGCCCTGTGCCCCGTGCTCCGGGTGACCCTGCGTGAGCAGCGGGATTGGACTAGATGAGCTCTGAAGTCCCTTCCAACCTTAAGCATTCTATGATTCTGTGATTCTATGATTCTATGAAATAAGTTATTTTTCTCATGGAAGTAATAAAATATGACTAATCTAGCCATGTAGAATTTGAACATGAATCAGAGAGAAAAATGCTGAATTTAATCTCTATTAATGACAATGGCAACTGAAGAAGTGGACAGTTGTGATTTTTTGTCCTATTTTGAAAGCTATTTATAAATACTGTAATTTTCACTGCTGCCCTGCCGTCCTTTCACACTCCTTTTTATTCCTCTTGCCTCGTGTAGTTGTTTAGGAATAGATCTAGCAAGCCTCAAGAGCAGACAGAGAAGTGCTCATTCCACCTGCTCTCAGGCTGGCCAGGTTGAAAACCCCTCTGGTGCTGCCCGAGCTGCGTAGCTGCCCTGACGGCTGCATTTACGTGACTTCGAGCCTGTCTCAAAGGCAGCAGGGCAGCTCCCACACCAGGCCTGGGCCACGCTCTCCCACGGATGGGCTGGCACAGATTCATGCAGTTCAGTTGGGCAGAACTGGCTGTTAAAATCCACCTCCAAGTGGCCCGCTCCCCTCTCCATGGGTTTGCTGCTCTCACACGGGCCCACGGTTACCAATCATGCACCTGGTTGGGTTTTGGGTTCAGACCAGCTGTTCTTCCTCCCTGTGTATAAGCCTGCTCTTCATCAGCTCAAGGTGCTCAGCATTTCTCTCCCTCTCCATAAGCAGACTGGCCAAGCTTCCTTGGCAGCCTGCACACCAAACATGCCTCTGCCTTCACAGTCTGACCCTAAGTGTTGCTGTGCATCTCAAATACAGTTTGAAAGACCTCTTGTGAATAGAATCCAACATACATAAGGATTCAGTTCTCCACATGAATGAACAGGACTTCAGAAACATACAAAGAGGTTGTGGAGTCTCCTTCTTTGGAGATCTTTGCCTCTCTGCCCCGTGCTCTAGGTGACCCTGCATGAGCAGGGGGGTTGGACTAGATGACTTCTGAGGTCCCTTCCAACCTATGATTCTGTGAGTCTGTGATCCTGGAGATATCCCATGGCTCTCAGTAATGGAGAATAATAACCCACGAACATTTGCCTGTCCTTCTAACCCCATCAGGAGTCAATACGTCCATCCATTTCAGACCTGATATCTAAATACTTCAAAAAGACTGTGAGCAAGCCTTGTTATTTTTCTTTTCAAAAACAACCAGAAGAGGAAGTGGTGGTAAGCTTTTATATAGCTCTGTTACCTATACCTCCTCCATTGATGCATTGAGAGCTCCACAGCTCTCATCTGAGTTTTGTGGCTTCTCTTTACTGAGGCATCTGTTTGCAAGAGTACAACTGCTGGTATCAATTCTGTTTTGGTACTCCTGCCTCTTGATGGAGGCAATTAGTATAGTTCTTAAGGCATGAATGTGCTTTTTGCCTCCATGCAAAGGACAGAATTCTGCTCTTACAGGTCATATTGCATCTACATTACACTGTTTTGTGTAGAAACAAAATGTGCTAAAAAAGACAGAGAATAAGACAAAGCAAAGGAAATGATTTGCACAGCACATTTCATCTGCTTGCATGTGTTAAATAGCATTTCAGTGTGAAATGAATCTGACACGTCCAGATGAACATTTGATCATATGTCCCCTGTGGAAAAATAGTCTAAACCTCATGCAGAGACCATTTATCTTCTAATCACCTGCTTCCTTGCCTCTGGTCATTAGTAGTCCAAATTCCCCCTGTGCTCAGAAGAGTGCCCACCCCAATCAAGCCAACTGGATTCCAGATCCTATTTCCATTGCTCCTTAGGGAAGGAATTAGCTCACACGCTCTTGCTGCAGACATCCAGTTGCTACCTCTGCTGACCTCAGCTATTGTCACGATCTGCCTAATAAAATTAAAGCAATTTTTATGTGAAAAGGCTTTGCAGTTAGGCAGAGATTAAACATACCTTTAGCAATGTCTCCAAATTTAATTTTCAGATCATAATTCTGCAGCTCCAGGCCATTCCCTAGTAAACGTACTGGGCCAAATTAAATCTTTGAATGCACTGTTCAGAATTGGTTTCTTAAGATCATAAATATTAATCCTTTTAGTCTTTTTACCAATTCTAAGAAGCCACAGCCTTGACTTTTTAACTATTCTTTAGCACTACATATAATATATCCAACATCAACTATCTATAACAGAAAACAGTTTAATCAATATCAGGATTGTTCCACAAACTTAACAAGCAGCATTAACAATAGAAACAGGTACAGTAAAGCACTTAGTAAATGACCCTCACATTGGAAGCTTTCTTTATAAGAAAACAGAATGGGGTATTTCTATCTTTAAAGTGAAAAAATAACCTGTAACCACTTGTAGAGAAGCCACATGGTATGCAGACAGCAATTCTGTAATAAAAACAGGTGTTCATAGCAGCCTGTAAAATGATGATGAAACTTCAACGAGAAGACCACTCCATGGAGTATGCTTTGGAAGAATAAACCATCATGTAAAGTGAAGATTGGAACTCAGCAGCATAATACAGTAGAAAAGATCCCATGACAAAAAGAAAAGACTAGAGGGAAAAAAATGAATATTAGAATTGTATTTGTACATTTATTTGTATTGTATTATGAAAGAAGTTAAGGGAACTAAAGTGAAATATCTGAGTTGTTTCGTCATATTCTTCTTTTGTCAAATTTGACTTAAGGGATTTAAGTCAATATCTATTATCACACAGGATGCAGTGAAGTTACTCTTAAAAGGAAAGAAACTATTCATTTTCTCATTAATCTTACATCTGGAGAATACTCATTAGACTCCTGGAGAGACATGTGGATTTCCGTTCTTTGTATAGACTTCGAGTTGGCTCAAGAGCACCCAACTTTGTGTCATGGCTCCTTTTACTGTCTTGTATTTTAGACCTGAATTCACACAAGACAGTCTCTTCTCTCTGCCTTTAAACAGGTTCAGTATGGGAGTGTAATGTCATGTGCCATTCAGCACTAATTCCGTCGCTGGGAAAGCACTTGCATGTCACACTGCAGAGTCATTAATTGCATCTGCAGTGTAGTATTCCGTACTTGGGACACCAGCCTTCTCACAGTATAGGCATGTTTAACTCCTATTAACGTTAATGATGTTAATTTACAAATAGGAAGCTTGGGCACACTCAGAAGGGACTGTGGTGCCCTTGGGGTTCCTTCCTCTTTCATCAGTAGTCACGATTTCACATTAGGCACTTTCTAAATGCATAGTTACAACCTGCTCCAAAAAGAACTACTTATTTTTCCTCCTCAGCAACCACTGCAATTACACGATGTTAAACAATAACACAAAGCAATTAGCTTTCTAAGAGGGGAAAAATAAAGCATTTTCTGTATAGCAACAGAGCACTCCACAGGAACCAATGTCATTTCCCACTGATGTCTCATTATTTGTGATTAGGGCCATTCACATTGAACAGCCCCAGCATGCCAACCTGGCATTGCCTGTAATAATAGTAATTAATCAACATTTAGCACTTATGAAGCACTCCTCATCCACAGATCTCAAAGCATTATAAAAAAATTGCAGAAGCAGGCTTGCACAGTGAGCTTAACACCTACGTTAGATGGAAATCTACATCTCTTGACCACTTGCCTTTGGGAAGCACTATCTGTATGGTTGTACCTGAACTGCTAGGTAAGAGAGGGACAAGAATTGCTCTCTGATGACACCACTTGACAAGTGCCAATGCTTCTTTCAGGCTTGCCATCTTTGGAACAAATTTATCTTGGAAGAAGCCATTTGGAGCTATTCAAAGCAGAGCTGGAGAGAAAAATAAATAAATTCAGTGGATAATCGCACCCCAGTGCTCTAACACATTGCTTGGTCTTTTTCTGTTTAGTAGTATTGGTGCATCCTTCACATCTGATATCTTTGACTTGGTATAGTAAGCCTACCTGTCCCTGATAAATCTCTAGCCTCTTCATAATAGTATTTTTTCTTATAATTTACAGTAATGATAAAAAAAAAAAATTCTTTCACTTTTTAAAAGTCTTCCTAATTTCTGAGTTACTTTTTAAAAGTCTTCCTAATTTTTGTGTTTATTTTGAAATATTATTCCTTGGAGCTATAGGAGCTAAAGCATAGCACAGTTGCAAGAGATCCTTAAAACTCATTTTATTTGGTATTTTTGCCACCCAACCTTCCTTTCAATAGAAAGTTGTTAAGAGGGGATGGAAAAAAGAAGACAGGAAAAAACAATCCACATTTGAACCAAGAAAATCTCTCAAAAATACCTTTCTCCCTGCCCCACAGCTGCCTCCAGGGTAGGAGCCCAGTCACTGGCCCTGCGGGCAGTCCCCACACAGGGCTATGGGCAATTAGGGGAAAGCATGAAGCCAACTTTGATGTTTGTGTTCCCTGGAATCAGGGCTTTGTGAGAGATGTTTTCTTCTTTTCTTCATTAAGAGAAAAAAAATCCCTATTTGTAATTGCAAGGCCATTTAGACACTTCTGTATATGCTTATGGTTTCAGACACAGTGCACTGTGAAGAACAGTAGAACTAGATTTGTGCAGTGAAGAAAGAGTTTCTTATTCTACAAAGAGACACTACTGCTTAATATTCTGCTCCAAAGCTTAAACTGCTGTTAGCTCCAGGGAGTCATCATTAACACTTTTCACACATGGAAGAAAGTGCTTTAGATTTCAAGGATTTTTTTTTTCAGCATTGCTAGAGTTGGTACAAAATAATTGCAGTTTCCTTATTTTTCCCTCTTTTGTAGAAAGGAAAGAGAGGAGTTCGTTTATGAAAATACATGATCCTGCTGAGCTTGCTCCTGAGCTCAATGGGAGGAAGGGGACAAGGCCGCTGGTGTAGGTTGGTATTTATGAGTGAAAGGTAAGAGGAAAGTTGGTACCAAAATATGTAAAGTAGTATACAGGATCGCGGGTATTTCTATACTGTTATCTACAATATTTAGTCTATAAATTTTGAAGATTTGCGTATTACTAAAATCACTCAAATTTGAAGTCTTTAGTCTTAAGGATGAAAGCCTTCTTGTACAACTTGCTACTCAACTTTTTAATTCTTCTGTGGTCAGATCGAACACAGTATTTAGTCTGTTGATGTAAATGGATAATGAAATCCAACATGTTCTTTTTTGAAGAGTAGGGCCTTTAAAATGCAGGCAAGTGCTGTTAGTTACAAGAATGTCTCAGGCTGGAAAAGATTTTGGCCTGCTTTTTTTTTTTCTTTTTCTTTTTTTTTTTTTTTTCCACATTTTCTTCCAGCACAGCATCCTCGTATTTCATTTTCTGGCTTCTCTCATTTTGTCCAGGCAGACTCACCTGCTTTCCACAAAAATGTCTAGTGAAATGAATGGATGCTTTTTAGTCATCAATGAAAATGAAAACTCTAAAGTCAGAGCAGTAACAGCAATTAAATATTCAGATCTGGTAAGTCTAAAAAATGATGCAAGAAGACTTGCAAAAAAAAATCTTACTTATCAAATGCAAATGTCTATTAAGGAGCAGTTTCTTCAATATGATAGAAACTGATGCACCTCAAATTGAATTACAGGAGCTGGACTAATTCAGGTTCTAGTATCTATGATATAAAATAATATATTCTTTAAAAACTTTTTTAAAAGCAGAAAAAATGTACTTAAGAACTGCCTGTTGTCTGTCATGTTTATTTAAAGCAAAGTATTCATTTTAATCCTTTCTTTTTTACCCCTACGACCTATATAAATATACAAAAGCATATATAAAACCTGTAAGAATGAAATATGATAGCCAGAATTGTCAGAGAGAGATGTGTCACCTCTTCATTTATTTCCATGTCTTATTGGATTTTATTTACTGTCTTCTTCTGGAGTTCTAACCATGTTGGTTGCTTGCTTTCTTTTAGTGAAATAAATGATGCTTTACATGAAACAATGCATTTCATCTTTTTAATGTTGGTCTTCCATTTCCACAAGCCTAAGGCACCATTTCAAAATCCCTCCAACCCATTTGACAGAGATTTTCCTTCAGAAAACCCAGTTCTGAAGACTTGCCATGACACAAGCAAGAGTTTGATTTTAAAGAATGCTAAAACTCATCTGATGAAGAATCTTGTTACTAAATAAGGAAAGCTGACGTGCATAAGTGCATCATATGAAGTATGAGCAATGACTCATATTTGTACAAAGTATATTATTGATGTGTTTTAGAAAGAAGATGAGAAAGCTGCATTTGAGCAAATGAATAAAGATGTCATTTGGGAGATTGAATTTAAGACCAGGTCAGTATCCTTACTTAACTGGGTCTATGTGACTGGGCAAACTGAGCAGCCAGCTTTGTGCATAACAGGAATGAATATCCCAGGTGAGATGGACCTAAAGCCCTGCCAACCCTGATAATGTCACTGTTAGTGCAGCCCTCTATTTTTATTACAGAAATACATTTTTAAATTAAAAACAACAGCACCACAACACGTCACCAGTGGCAATACATCTACATAGAAATGCTCATCTGATTTAGATGCAATCCTGCATTTAGTGGAAGCTCCACAGTGTCAGGGCTGGCAGTGCTAGCACAGCCACTGCAAGCCCTGGCCTAGGCCATCGAGTAGGCCCTGCACCAAAGGAGATGACTCGCTCATGGGGCTGTGGCCACTTGGATCTGGGAGCAGCAGCAGCAGCAGGACAGATGTTGTCTGTCTTGGCCTGTCACTCCTTAGGCTCCTTAAGTGCCCTTTCTTGCCAGCGGTCCACACTCTGCAGAGGCCTCTTGTCTCTCCTGATGATTCTCTTTAGTCATAAACCAGATGGTATATAGTAATCAGGGACAAGGGGTTAGAAGAAATGTTCATTCTACATGGGACTTCCACATTGACAATTCCGATTTCTGAATTGTAGCAAATGCCGAATAAAGCCTAGGTCCTGAAGGGAACTGTTAATTTATGTAGAAGAAAGATAAGAAGATCTGGAATATATGCCCACTAAAGGGTCATTTTGCTTTTGGAGAAGAGTAGGAAAAGTAAAAAGCAGAAAAACTTCTGTAGGTGTTTTTCTAGCATTTTGAACTACTGAGGAGATTAATAAATAAAGTTTTTTGTCATGAAGTGATGCAAATCTGAAACATTTCTAATGAAGATAAAAAATGACTCAAGTTTCGGCTTTTCTTCATTTTTATGAGCTACTTCATTTCTTTTTTTTTAACATTCTTGTTTATTTTATATCTTGGTGAAGTCTCATTTCCTCCTCTGTATGCAACTGTAGTCTACTGAATACAAATGAAACAGGAAATTACAAAAGGAGAATTAATATCCATACTCAGCCTCCATTAGCTACTCCTACTGCTTCTGTAACATCAAGATTGGCAAAGAATTAGGGAGGATTAATGATCCTTGCAGCTGCATCCCATTCAGTAAGGAACTGCTAACTAAGCAATACTGCAATATTGCATTTATTACTTTTTTACAATATTCCTTTAATCTTTTCCGTATGTTCTCTCTCTCCCTACAATGGATTGTTCAACTTCAATAATGTGCCAATTACTGAGGGGAAATCACTCTTGTAACAGATACTGTTCTCTCCTCTATTGCAAATACAATAAAGCTGTTTGCAAGATAACAGTTGTTTTCTTACAGTTGCTTGTCATAGCATGCTCAGATATTTATAGGTTGGGCTTGCTTCAGACTGGGCAGAGTGGATGGGATTTTTTTGTTTGTTTGTTTGTTTGTTTTGTATGTGGAAATACTTAAGCAAAATTCTCAACAACTTTTGTTTCATGGGAAATTAGAAAATGTGTTTGTACTATGGAAAACTGCCAGCCTCAGTTGTATAATATGTACTGAAAAGAAAAATACACAAAGCTGGGAACCTGTCCTGCTTAAACATTACTGAGGAGTACAGTTGAGACCCACTAAAGAGCCTTGATACTGTGTTGCTTAATGCTTAATGGCCAGGAGTTAGGCAGACACCTTACAGAACTCCATTTGAAATCCCTGCACATCTTTTCTGAGAATGTGAGGGTTACCTAAATACCCTCAGCAACTGCAGTTCTTTCTATGGATGGTAGGTAACAAGCCATACCCTAACCATAAGAGTTTGCCCTAATTTATCAGTGCATACAAGCTGCAAATCTAAGCTGCTTTCTTTGGATCTGGGCAGGCAATTGTGGCCCCACTCTAATTTTTGGGTCATCTGATCTTGTTGGTAACCTTGTGCAAGGCTATAAATCTAATGCCACTTGAGAAAGGCTGTGGGAGCCTGTGCAGTGTCCCTTAGCACACAGACATTTTCGTATAGGATCAGGGTATCTGTCAGATTTCTGAACAAAAATCAGGACCAGCAGTGGGGTTAGATTTCAAGCCAGTGCAGATGACAGCAAAGTATTGTGCCTTTGTTGTGTCACATAACTTCAGTGTACGACACCAAGCTAATGTTTCGGGCTACCATCAGCAGGAGACCTGTGCACAAAGAAGATTCAAATAAGAGATTAAAACATGCAGCGAGACACAGGGCAGGACAGAGGCCACTTGGGTGTTTAATCACCATTTGTTGTGATGTCAGGGTTGATCGTGATGCTGGAATGAGAGCACAGATACAGCTGGAGTTATGCTGGAAACAAACAGCAATTAACTACAATAAGAACAACTTCTTTGAGGGGTTGCCAGATAGACTTAATGCTTGTGCTATGAAGAATTTCTAGGAAAAAAAAAAGAAAGAAAAATGGAAGTTTTTTTTTTTTTTTTCCCCTAGGGTTACTATCACAAAATGATACTAAGATGCTATTGCTCAGGCTGCTTGGAAGATTTGCTTTTAATAGTGATGAATTGTACCAGTGGTTATCCAAGCTTTAATTTCTCCTTACCTGCTCTTATTACCTCAACTGCACTTCAAGAAAACACACTGATTACAACATCCCCATGAGCAGTTTCCATACAGTCAGAACCCCTCCTCTTTCCTATACAGGTTGTCTTTCTTGTAGTCTTCACTCTGCTCCTGATAATTAAGTAATTAACCTCAGAGGAAAATAGCCTGAAACTGGACAAGAACTGGGCAATCTAAACAGAAAAAGTAGTAAAGTCATCAACTGAACAGTATAAGACTATCTTATCTTTAAAAAACTATATGCACAATTATATAGAAGTCAAAATAGGCTGACAGATGCAAAATGCTACTCTAATACTTTCATTACTTGGCAACTGTGCTGAGTTGGAATAACAGACATTTTAACTTTATGAATGTAACTGGCATCACAGAGCTGGGCTTGGGGGAGAAACAATGAGTAATTCTCCCAGGGGAATCTGGATATTTATATCGAGTTCAATTTAATCATTAGAGTACTGAAATCCTAGCTAAGACTAGGCAAAATCTTGGCTTTACTGAAAGAAAGGCACTTTACTAAAAGACAGGCCTTATATAAAATCTTACGCAAGGCAGCTAAATACTTCTGAAATGCAGTATTTTGCAGCTCTGCAAAATATAGTACTAATCTTACTATAGTACCATACTACTAATTAGTACTATCGTACTAAAAGCAGTACCAATAGTATTGGTCTGAAACAGATGAAATAAAGATA
The DNA here is from genome assembly GCF_003342845.1 of Nothoprocta perdicaria. Classification (NCBI taxonomy): domain Eukaryota; kingdom Metazoa; phylum Chordata; class Aves; order Tinamiformes; family Tinamidae; genus Nothoprocta; species Nothoprocta perdicaria. The sequence goes on along the minus strand of NW_020456221.1, from coordinate 1,775,645 downwards.
AGAGCCTTTGAGACCTTCCATGTTATTAAGAAGCCACAATGAGACAGAAGTAATATCGTTTGTTGCTCTGCCCAAACATCAAGAAATATTTTCAGTCTCATTATAGTATATTATAAAGAATGATAGAGCAGTTCTATGTTTGTTTTGGTAGACAGTTTGAGTTACTCATTTTCTTTAAATAATCAATATTCTCAACAGATCTTTGCACGTAACCAAAAGTTTTCCGGTCTATGAGATAACTGAATTCCTTTGGATTAAACATTCAATCAGGCATAGTTGCATTGAACACTGGGCCTTTCCTAATATATTCCCATATATTAGGAAAATAATTTTAAAATAAACTAGATTTTTTTGATTGATTTGGTACATTTCAGTTCTCGGGCAGAGTGACATTAAGTACTGAAAGGAGTGGTGGAAGAAAGGTCAAGTGGTTGAACAGCATTTTTTATCTCTTGTTTCTGCTGTCATCTATTTGATGTAAGAAATTAAGATCTTAAGAAAACAATTTCATAAAACTCTTTTGTTCATCTTCAGTTATTGAGAGTTTTGTGATCTGAGATTCACAGTGTGATCCCAATAATGGAAATGTCCGTGGAATTCATGCTTTGGACTACAGAAAACCACTCTCTATGCTTTCTGACATATATTTAGTCACATTGTTTAAAAGCTCATTTTCTTGCTGAAAAAATTCCATAGATTAGGAAATATGGCTTCCATTGTGGAATAAGTGAACAAGTAATCAAATTTTATATTTTTATTAATTTATTCTAAATGTTTAGAGATTTTGCAATAGTATTTTAATGCTAAAGTTAAGCAGTAAATACAGAAACATCTCTGAAGTCTTTCCAAACAGAACTCTAATTAAGTGGCTTAGATTCACAGCACCCAGAAATAAAGAAGATAATGTCAATAATCCTGTCTTGCCATATTTCTGAAAAGGTTAATTAAAATGTTTTAAATAAAATACTAGAAATCCACTGTGTAGTGTTTTCTTTAGCAGTAATTTCACAGGGATAGACTTCTTCCCTTTTCAGGTAGTAGTGTAGTCTTTTGTGAATTCGTCTTTACAAACAGTTTACAATTGTGTTCAAGCTAATGTGAGGGGAAAGCCAAATGCAAAGGTAAAGCACCAGAGCCAAAGCATGGGGACTATCAACTCAAATCCCATGGGACTCAGTGAGCAATCTCATCAAGACTAGATGGCTACAAAAAACGATAAAGTTCAAGAGTGCTAAAATCATTCAGGTGCATCAATTTTGCAGGTCAAATCTGAAGGGAGATCAATCAACAAAATGAACTGAACATCTGCCTTCTGAATGCAGGTCCCTTTGAAACATCTCAAGCTAGGTCATTCTCCAAAAGTTTTAAATAATTATGGGTCGTAAAAGGTTTCAGTTGTACTAGATGTTGCTACAATGCATATTTTAGTATTCCATATAATTAATCATTTGGAGGTCAAGAAATATTCTTCCTTTATTTGTTGTTCCTGGCTGTCTTTCTAATGTGTAGTCTCCCACTGTGAGTTGCCCCACACACATCCTAAATTCTCAGCTAAACCTTATTTTCAGAAACTCATTCACTGAACGGATTAGAAAGGGGCCCAAATTAAAGCTCTGTTAGATTCATCTCCTGGCTGTGCCAACCTCACATTCACCTCCCAACACAAACACATTCTGCGTTCGCCCTTATATTTCAGCATATTTTGTAATACTTCCTTGGACTGGCAATTTCCTGCATTTCCTAGCATGCAGTAAGCAATTTTGCTTTGTTTCCTGTTGCAACTCAATCACAGTCTTCCTAGTTTAGCAAGCTGGTTAAAATAATCACATTGTACATGCTGTCTGTCACTTCATTTAACATGAACTTTACTTGACGTATCCTAGGGGTATATGACAAGCAAGGCAAAGCTATAAGTTTACAATGCACAAAACAAAAGGAAGCACAATCACATTCCTGAAGTAGTTAGCACCATAGCTGCAAACCAGAACTTAAGGACAGGGAATAAAATGAAGCCTGGAAAATTTTCCAGCTGACAGCAGTCAGTATGAATCTGTAGTACCCTCTGCAATACTTTTTCCGATACCATACATCAGTGATCCAAAACCATCAGTGATCTGTTTTTCAGAACTTAACACCACAGCATCTCCATTACATATCAGAATATGTCATTTCTCATTGCCTTTAAATCCAGCTGATTCTGTACTCAGTAACACGGGAAGAAGACAAACACACAATCACAGGCCCTGCATTAATAACTTTGTACATTCTCCTAGCAGAAGAGTAAGTATCAAGTTTTTAATGGGCCCCTGTACAGTTTGTTTGTATGAATGAATATCATCCAGTGTGGGTGTAGTTTGTCCCTGCAAGGGACATAACACAAGGCCATCTCTGGAGCCCGTGTAGCACCCGCTCCTGAAGCCAGGAGCAAGAGGTAACAAATCCCTTCACAGGGAGAGACTAGGTTCTAGGAGAGACACTGCTGACGACACTGCAGCTTTGCCAGCACCCACTGCTTGTAAGAAAATAGAAATCCATCCCCCACTTTGGATATATGATATCTACAAACTTTTCAAGATCAGGAGTGATATATTCCTGCAAAATGGCACGGTAATATGTTGGGTGCAGACTAAAAAGCCAGAGATAATATCATTACTTAAAAGTTAAGCAACTAGTAGAACCAAAGATCCTATTGTTATTTGAATAAACCCCTCAAAAAGCACCAACAAATCTGCCTAGCCTTTGCAATAGGAAGACCTCTAGTCAGTTAAGGTTTCTCAAGTACCACTTTCCAGTCATACTGTGATGCAGCCAAACTGAAACAGTGCCCGTGCTTATCTACTTACATTACAAGCTGTTTGTCCAGTTGCTCAAATCATTCCTTACAGATGATGGGCAAGTACTGTTTTTTTCAGGAGCTTATTTGTCTCGTAAAACCTTATGCTCTTTTTAAACCAAACAGAAGGTGAAGTACTTTTCCATTCTCCCCCTGCAAATGCATGAGTTGTCCAAATCTACTTTTTCTAAGACTAATGTTAGCTCTTGCTCTCATTAAATAATTAATTTCATTAGTTACTTCATTTCATCTTTTTGTCACTTTTAACATTTTTGTTTTTCTCTAAAACAGCCTACCTTTCTCAAAATGCAAAAGTCAGGTACTTGCTGCAGAACAGTGTGTACCATCTGGTAAATACAGTACAAAGAACTAGAGTCTTTTTTAATACATCAAACATGAAGGCATGTACATAAGGATAAAGCAAATAGAACACACAGGAAAAATTAGCCCTATCTTGGGAAGAAGTGACTCAAAATCACACTGGGATCATCCTAGTCTGACATAAGAGTTGAAACAGGTAATATCAAGCACGAGTTGTACTGCTGTTATGACCTAAGTCCTTGAGAAATGTCTGAAAAACAAGTCATGAGATGACATTTCCAAGGAATATTCCAGTGTAGGAGGTGAAAGGGGAATAGGCTGTGAAGTAAAGTTTAATGGGAAACCATGAGGCACTGCCAAATCTGCCTTCAATAGGAAATACTATCAGTGGATCAAAGAGAGTTTCAGGCAGTGCCAGGTTCCTCCAGCTTTGATCTGGCACTGTAATAAATACCCACCAAGGAACCATCCCTGTTTGCCAAATGAGTATCAAAGCAGGGAAGTGAAGAGGCCAAGCAGACACTTCAAGACTGCACTTGCTATGTATTAGGCAAGTATCAGCATGATAAAGATGTGCAAAGGGGAAAAGGTTAAGGGGAAGAGAGTAAAAAATGAGAATTCAAGACAAGCAGAAGAGTCTTTCGTCCTGAGGCCAGTCACACTTCATTTCATACACAGTCCTAACCTTGCCATTCAACATGAATGCTCTTACATAAGTGAGTCTGTACGAAAGCAGTTGTGTGACTCCATACCCATGTGCCAAAGACTTTATATTCACTTTGCTCAATTCACAACAAAGAATTTGTGCCTCACCATCTGTCTCAAATTCCACCTCAGGCATAAAGGTCAGGCTGGAAAGGGTTCAGATTACTGCCACACCTACAGTTGTACAGCCCATCACCTTCAAATTATGCTCAGATGTCTTTGCTCAGATGCTACTGACTGATTTTGTAAAGGATCAGATCTGTCTGTGACTAACCAGAAGGAATAGATTCTGGCTCACTCCTCCTTGTGTTGCAGCTTCTGGAGAAACATGAGTACAACGAAAAAAGAAAATCATATGAGGCAGGACACATACATAGAAGAGCATTTAAGCTGAGATACATTTACACAGCCATTCCTCTTACAAGAAGAAGGTTACACTTCTTTTCTGGTAATCGTATTTGCAATAGCTTTTTGCTATGCAGCATCATCCGATTTGTTAAATGTTGCTTAACAATTACAATGAGAACTAGCATATTTTCTCTCTGAAATGAATCTCCCAGTGCCTTGAAAAACAGCATCTTTTTGTAGTGTGTGTGTGTATTTGTATTTCTGTCCTCTCTCTAGTATATTTTTTGGACTATTGAAAGCTCTTATGTCACCAGAATTGCAAAAAAGAATGAAGTAATCTAAAGATATTTATTTCTCTATTATAAGGAAACAGGTATATTCTCTGAATGAAGAAATAAATGAAAAAAGAACCAAAATTATTGAAAGAGCCAAATACTCTCATGTCTCCTTATCTATAAACTGCACAAGGTTTTATTATTTTATATTGGTGTCACAGAATTATAATGACTTGTATCTGGAAAGTGCTTTGAGAGCTTCTAGGGGAAAAGTTATTTATCTGAACCAAGCTTATATGTATTATTTAAGAATTAATATCACTTTCATTTTATAACTACTAATTTTTTTTAATGGGAGAATATTTTTGGATGTTGTCCAAATAATTCAGTGGAAGTTGTTCTTTATGCAAACACTACTGGGTGCCTACTGGATGAGGAACTCAAAATGAGCATCACTGTTGAAATGTTGTCATATATATAAGGATTATTTTAATTTCAAACTGCAACAAATCAAAGAGTGATACTGACTCTGCCTAGGGTGGGTGACAGCATTTCTCTGATTCTGCCCAATCTGTGAAGCAACAATGGAAAATGGGCCTGTTCTTATGATATTAGTCTAAGCTGGCCAGAGCTTTATGACAGACCTGCCTGCATCTTTTCCTTAAAATACACTCACTATAACATCTTTGAACCTCACAGGAAATCTGGACTAGTGTCCAGAGAGTTCTACACCTGGCCAGTAGAACAAATAAACAGGGTTTCTAAACAATTATCTTCCTTGCCCAGTTTCTTCAGGAAAACATAGCTTCTTTCTGTCATTTCCAGTGCCCGCCTTCTTATCTGCTCCCTCTTCCACCCAGGCAACCCGGACTGGTTCCCAGGCCACCCGCGAGCAGTGTCTCTCTCTTGACCCTAGGTGCTGGGAACGCACTGAAAACAAGGAGCTCCTCAAAGAGCTGTTCCAGCTGGACCAAGGTGCAGCAGCCTAGCGCTGAACAGCAGCTAAAGGAAAACTAAATGTTGTGTGTGGCAACATACATGCTTTGCACTGTACATTTGGAAATTCAGATTTCTGCAAGATTTACTGAACCCCAACAATTCAAGGGTTGGTCTGCCCTCAGAAGCATAATATTCCAGTGCACTCAGGACTGTATCTGGTCCTCCGATGTGTTCTTGAGTGATTTGCACATTTGTCTACAGTAGACTTCAAATGACATCAATCAAAAACGACAACCTAAAAACACTACCGTTGAAGCACTTAAAATCCATAATGCTCTCATTTCCCATGCCTCAGCAGACCCTCTTTCTGGGTTTGATTGAAGGATTGTTATATAGCTCTCTAATGCTTGTGTGAATAGCCAATGCATTATGGTAGGGCTAAGACAATATGATTAAGGCTGTTAAAAATATAACAGCATGTATTAGGATAAACTCATCTAAGCTGATCAAACTGTCCATTATCAAATGGGGTAAGAAAAATAAATTAGAGGCTTTCAGTATCCCATTCAGATTTTCTGATTATGTTTGTTTTTGCAATGTCATCTTATATCCCCTTTTACATTTCTTCAGAACTCATTTGGTCTCTGAAACATGAAATGCAGTCACATCAGTCACGTTAAGGAAAAAATAGAGAAGTTAATGCATAAATCAGAGTTTGGAAAGAGTAAACATTGTCCTTTAGCAAAAATGTCCTTGGGCAAAATGTTCCCTACTCATTCTGTCAACACAGCGGAGAGCTAAAAACGCAGACCTCTGGAAACACCTCATAGTCCATCACACACCTACCTTTGGAAAGCTCTCCAGTTTCAACTGAATAAACTGTGATGGATGCTGAAGATGCCCAGTCTAGGCAAGCCAGCTGCTCTTTCGCTGCACACTGGTCCTCTGTGGGCAGAAGCACACAGACTTAGTGCCCCTGAGGAAGTTGTCTTGAAGGAAGAAACATGGAAGACTGTTGAGGGTGGTGACAGCTAAGAAATGTAGCAACTGAACTAAACCGTAAAGGAGGAGACTAGGTCCTGGACATAAATGAAAATGACCTTGCAGAGAGAAGGCATGCAGAAATGAAGCCCAAGCATTAAAATAAGCTTAAGGATGAGTCAGCTGTGATAATATATGTTGGCCAAGACACAGTGAATCTACACAGGAAGTGTGGGTCACTGTGAAAAAAAGAAATTACTGGTGGCATGAATTAAAAATGAACTGTACATGAAGACAAGGGCATCTAACATTTCCAAACTTTTTGTATATTAACATCCAACAATTCAGATCCCAAAAAACACCCTTAAGTGTGAGCTACTCATGTCCAGAGGAGCATTCTTAATATGTAAAACTGAATACAAAGCTGAGTCTTTGCAGGATCATTGACTTTGGGAAAAAAAAATCTAAACATTAATATTTCACTGAAATAAAGCAAACTTTGAATAACTATCATAGGATTTTGTGATGCACTGATGTACCAATTTGAATTATTATCAAGTTATTTAATATCAAGGATCATTGCTGCACTGCTTTCCGATTGCCTGCATAGCTTCAGCAGCAGGACCAATTGATTATTGATGTATATTGTGCAGTGGAAAACTCAATAAGAAGGTTTATTTTGAGTCATGTGTCCAACAAGAAAGTGGGACTTGAACTGAAGACTGCAATGCTGGTTCATTATTTACCATTACTAGATGGCTGCAGTTTGAAGATTTGCTTCTATTTCAGAAATGCTGAAACTGAAGGCGTGTCTGTAATCAAAATTCCTTTGAATATTTATACTGCATTTCCTTTCCTTTAGTTTCAAAGTAATCCATCAGATTTAGTCTGAATTTAAAATTTCAGTACAGTTCTTACTTGAATATGGGAATTTTATTTTAAATATTATATCCTTCTTTACAGGCAAGACTAAATTTTTTTAAATTTTATTACGAGGTGTCTGTGCTTTAAGTAAAGTAATAGAACCCAAGTGTGAATAAATGTCTAAATGTTTCAAATTAACTTCTGTTCTTTGCCCTGCTGATTAATTCTCTAAGTGAGCTCTCCATTGTGCTAGCATATCATCAAGTTTGCACAAAAATTTAACACAGGAGCACTGAGTTTAAGAACAAAGTACTTAGAGATTCATATCTAACAAAATTGAAATGAGAAATTACTTATTTCCCAATAATTCCATCATATTCCACAGATGGTGAAGCTGACGTCATGCAGGAGGGAGAAGCCTTCGCTTTTTTTTTTTTTTTTTCATGGACACAACAGTAAGAATCTTTGTCTTCACGGACTAATCTCTCCCTAACTTTCAACCCCATTTCAGAGCCATTGTCACAGAAGAAACATAGCTTTCTGCTTTTATCCACCACTACTAAAGATGATTTATTGTGTGGAAAAGCTAGGCTCACAGACAGCACAGTGATGAAAAACTACAGTTTATGGCGATGCTGTTGTCCCAGATTTCCTGAATGCATCCTTCTGCAGAGACAGACTTGCCCCAAAGAAAATAAATGAAGACAGGAGAGCAGTTTTAACTCAAATTTTCAATACATTTTCAGAAAATGCAATGTCAGTGGAATAAAAAGTCAGGAATATAAAACTTTTAAACTCTGTTTATATAAATACAGAAGCTTCATGCCCTTTGCTACATTTCAACACAACAGTCTATTTTATGCCTTTTTGCAGTTTCTTAAGCCTTTTCATTAAGACATCTCATAAATTAAATCTGCCAGTATTTTCAGGTGCAAAGTAGTCAGCACTGCTGTCACTTTTAATAAAGAGATATGAATTAAAATTGGTTAGAAGTTGTAAAAATCTGTTTGATATGGAAGGTTAGACTGAATCACGAAGCACAGGTTCCCAAAATGGCCAGGAAATGATGTTTTCACTCTCATGCAATATCTGTGTCATCAGGAAACTTGGAGAGACATATTTCACTGTGCAGATTTTGCTCTCCAACAGTATCAGAGTCTACTGTTACTGAGTACAACTGTGTATTTTGTTATTATATGATCGGAACTGAGCTCTTAAAAAAATCGGTAACGGCTGTAAAAGGCAGAATTTGGAAGCCATGAACATCAGAGCACTCTAGCAAGCCGGACTTGCAAAGTTAGCAAGGACTTAAGCCAGGTGCCAGCTGTGGGCAAATCACCCCATTACTCCCATTCATTCCCCTCTCTCATGCCATTTGCATTCTGACACGTATCCTACTTCTGGACGAGGAGATAAACAGCCACATGCAGAATCGTGTGCAACATGACTTACCAAAGCATGCAAACGTATATGAAGCATGCAAGCATGTAAATCGTGCACAGCAAAAGAGCGGTATGAGAAGCAAAAATAAAGCAGCTGATGTTAGGAAGAAGAAATGTACAGGAAGAGGCTAAACAAGGAGCTTAATGACATGATAGCATATTTCTTTCACTATTTGTTCTGTGCATAAAGTCAAGCTTAATTCGAAGTTCACATCACTTGCTTCAGAACAAATAAGCTCCTAGAAAACATAGATAAAAAAACTGAATAATGAACCTCTTCCACAAGTGCATGCAGTTTCAGTAAGGGAAAAAAAGAAAATCCAAATCCTGTGCCACCACCATTATGCACACATAACTGCCTCCAAGTTATTATTAAAAGAAAAAAGAAGAAAAATCTTCAGCTTTTCTAGAAGAAAAATAATGCTGTACTAAGTGTTCAATTTGAAACCTCCTAGAACTGTTTTCTCAGAAATGTGGATAATTAATCTAGGGTTTTGCTGGGCATTACAGTAAGAAAGTATTTCATATCTGCTGTTTCTGAATTGTTATTTTGTTATTATTTTCACTGCCTTTATCAAGCAAATCTGATTATTACTTAAAACATGCTTCCTTTAAAAACCTAATAGCCGTTCCATGCGCATGGGGAGAGAGGAACAAGATTCACGGACCAAATCAGACAGAGAATAGGATGGGATACAGTGGCACTTCTTGTGATTTATTAGTGCAGAAAATACTTCATGGATAAAACTACTGCAAGTTCTAAGCATTGCTGGCCAAGTATCAAACCATGAAGGCAGCAGCTGAGGTTATTTTTGTGTATGCTCATATAGTCTTGAAATTCAGATAATTTAGGGCTATCGAATTGTGCAGTAGTTTAGCTGTGTAAGTGCATGGCTTGATTTTCATTATGAGCACTGCTCTCCTTTTGTTGGCCAACCTCAGGCTTATTTATAAGAAGTTTTTCTATCATCTCTTTAGACTCCAGGCAATTATTTTAATGATAGGCCAAATAAAATGGCCCCAGCACAAGGGGCCCTCCATGTCTGGAGCTAATGCCATGAAAAAAAAATTTAATAGTAAGTGATGGGAGAAATTATAGCAGATTCAATCAGGATACTAATATAATTGGTCAGGGACTGGAACTGAAATACAGAACAGTAAAAAGTCATATTATTTTAATATACTTATATCTAATTCTATCATGAAAATTATATGCAGAGGAGGTGGGACACTGCCATAGCTGACCTGGGTAAACCACTGGCTGCAGAGCCGCAGTGTTAACATGGGGCAGCCCGTGGGCCTGACAGCACAGGTCTTGCATGGGCTGCCAGGTTTCAAGATTGCTTCTATAAGCTTGAATTCTGTAACATTATCTTTTCTATGCCTTCCTCCTTAAAGGTGCCATAGAAAATTAACACATTTTGAAGTAAGGGCATCCTTCAGGCGTCGATCCAAAATGTAAGGAGGAAAACGGGATACTCAGCAGGATTTCTTGGACTATTCTATTAATATTGGTGAAACAATTTCTTTCAACCTACTTTGGAGATTTTTTTTTTATTTTAATTAAAAAGCTGTGCTTTGGAATGATAAATTACGTATGAAAAAAGTACAAGATGGATTATGATCAATGAAAATTTACTGTGCCTACTCCAAAAAAAACACCCAGGAGATTTTTCAGTCCAGACAGACTTTTGCAAATCCAAAATGCACATACAGCTCCACAATTAATCTACAAATACATTTGCCAATGCCATGTGCTCCAAACATAGAATCATATTTAGAAGTCACTACTTGATACTGGTGTATTTCCTTACCCTAAAGATAACTGACTCAGTTATGACTGCCTCGCTGCTCAAAAAAGTCCAAATATTTATATATAAGGAGCTTGGTAACTTCCTTTATATAATCTGCTTGCCTAAAATAGGAGGGTGAGCAGACTTGGTAATGCAGGAAATCTTTCTCTGTGCAATGTCTCTAAGTGTTTAAGCTTTCTGACTTTCCGAAAACTTTCAGAAATGTTTACATTTATGTGGCCCTTTGCAGTGTTCTTGTATAAGAGTCTTAAGTGTTGCATAATGGTTTGTTTACCAAGTGGCATCACAGTCATACTGTACCTTACTGATGCAAAGACTTCCCAAGGCTGATAAATTTAGCTGAAGCACGTCTTGAGATGGGTTGGAAAACAAGTGTTACTCCCATTTTACTGACCCTGAGGGGGTATAAGCAGATTAAAGGGAGTGTTGCAGAGCCCCCAACTCAGTGAGAGCAGATGTATTAACCTCTTGCCTTGCGAAGTTTCAAATACTACAAAGAGGCAGCTCAGCACACCAGGGTGGCTCTCAGGTGACCTCAGAGCTTTCAGTGAGACAGAATGCCATTAATAAGAGAAGACTGGGTGCATGTCATGCACAGCATCCCAGCTCCCCTGGCTGCACCTTGCCTGAGGCTGTTTTCTGAGGGTGCTTTGCGGAGCAGCGCCCCAGGGCAGGGGCCCTGCACTTAACAGGAGAGCTGAGGAGTTACTGCTGACGCGCACTCTTGAGGGTGTGTGCCCTGAGGGCAATCCCTATGGAAACACAGCCGGGCCCAGGCTCTCTTGGCAATGGAGCATGCACAGTGCAGCAGCGCTTTAATGGGAAGGCAAGAGCTGGCTCTTCCATGATGAATCATGTCCCACTCCCTCAAATCGAACTGCATCTCTACTAATCAAATTAAAACGAATTCCTTGTTTGACAGAGATACAAGTATGTCTTGGGGGAAAAAAAAAAAAAAAAAACAGAAGGAAAGAGAAAATTCTGAATTCTAGCCATGACATAAATCTTTTAAAATGCTTGTTTTGTTTTCTTCATTCTTAGTTGACTGCTCAGATGAAGCCCATTTGAAAATATAATTTCATCCTTCTAACAGAAAACAACGTGAATCTCACCAATAATCACAGAACCACAGAATAGTCAAGGTTGGGAGGGACCTCTAGAGATCATCTAGTCCAACCTTCCCGCTCAAGCAGGGACACCTAGAGCATGTGGCACATAATAATGTGCTAAGCAGTTCCAGATCTAGCAAATTAATTGTATAAACATTTGTCTCTATAAAGAAATCTGGTGTATGAAGTACTTCACACTATATGTTCACATATTAAGATGAGAAGAAAGGCAAATGATATGAATAGCAAGAAAGGTGATGAATAAGGACAGTCAGGAAGAGATGAAGGCATGACATGAGATTACTGGGTAGGTGTGATAATGTGGGGCAATAAAAAGTGCTGGTAAGAACTTATTCCAATGGGAAAATGATACAAGTTACAGAGATTTGGTCTGATAGGAATGGATAGAAGCTGCTGGCATAGGACCCAGTCAGAGAGAGACAAGGTCTAAACAATTAGCAGTTTAGTAAAAATGTTGAGCTCAATCAGAAAAAGCTTAAGTAGAAAGAGCCAATAGTTGGTTTCACTCTCCAAAATGAGTAAATTTTACAATAAACCACATTTTGCAAGTTTGGGGTTTTTTTTTGTTTTTTTTTTTTTTTGTATAATTTGTGTCTAATTACATACATCTGCTTTTGAAAGCCACATTTAGATAATACTACTCTTTATACTAGACCTTTTTAACAAGCAGCTTCTGGCAAACTTTGTAGCTGTAAAAAAGACATTCTAACTGAAATCTTTTACAGTTCTACTGCAACCCCAAATATTTGCTTTCATTAAGCAAACAAACAAGCAAAAGAGAAGGGGAAAATCCAATCCTCTTCTCATACCGGGCTAAATCAAGAGCATCTCCAGGAGAATCCATAGAATTTCACTTATGCCAAACTGAGAGTATCGTGTTCACCGTCTTTGGCCATTATGCAGTTATGAGGATCATTTCATCTCAGTGTGAAATTGTTCAGTGATGATTTTGCTGGTATACTCTGGAAGGCTACCAGGCTAAGCAGTGTGTACAGTAAGCATTCATTTCAGTGGAGTAGAAGGCAGACAGGCATTATGCCATTTTCATGTTTAAAGCCAGAAATGCTCTTTTCAACAGAATTAGGAAAAATATACTTCTCACATCCAAAATTCTCGAGGACACATCAAGCTCCCCAATTTAAAAATTCTCCAACATACCTTAAGCTCAAACTGGTAACCTAAGAGTCATAAGTTCTGTTTTCATTTCAGGAAAATTCTTCAAAGAAATAAAAGCATTAATAGAAAGATGTACTGTAAAATGAAAATGAAAATGATATATTTTGAATTAGGTAAATACAAACCTAAATAATACCAGAGAGCTTGATATAAGTGTGTTGTTTATTTTTTGAATCCATACCTTATGTTTCCTATTCTGTCAAAGAATTGCCATATCATTGAATGGTCTCACCAATAAACTCCTGGAACTGAATAATTTGACCATGGTAATTTGAACACAGCGCATTCTATGACACACCTGCTTATTTCAGCAAGTTGTATGCTGCCCACTATATTTCAATTGTCCAAATAAATCTGTGTAAACATCTCATCCCACATAATGAATGATGCACACGTATAGGCTTTGCAGTCATTTCTAGATGGTAGCACATTTTCTGCAGTTATTAGGAAAGTTTTACTCTCCAGGGTCCATCTAGAATACCTCTCCTTGTGATCTCCAGAGCTCCTTTTCTAAGTTTATTGCTTTGCCATCTTCCTGATGTAATATTTACATGGAACTGTGCAAAAAGTGGAGATGGCAGTAGAAATTATAAAAATTGCTTTATTCCCTTGAATCAAAACCATTTGGAATATTATTCGAGATGAACATAACTCACTGGTCAATGCATATTACGTATGTCCTGGCTCATAAAGGACATAAAATTGTTACACCCTCTATTTAATTCAAGTGGCTAAATTATGCTATCTGTTTCCTGGGTCCCTTTTTTCATCCTGTAGTGTCCACCAATGTTATGTCTGTTATAGAGAGCTGGGCTTATGACAGCAGATGGTAAAAGCCAAGGCATATAAGCCTTGTGAGCTCTGTAGGATCTGCCAATCTTTACCTGCTGGTAACTACTTGCAGATGTGGCTTCTGCATCCCTCTTCTTTCACTGAGGTAGAACAGTTTTGCTCTAGAGCCAAGAGTTATTAAACATTAGCAGCATACTGATAACTCTGGATGGCTTGGGTTTGGTCTCTGTGACTATCAAGATAATATTGCTAAAATACCAAGATAATATAGCTAAAATACTAAAATGTTCAGCTAATTAGTGACATTAGTGACATTAGTGACATTAGTTCTTCATCCCTTAGCACTTAGAAAGGGGAGCCCAAAGGCTTATGTTTGACAATCAAAGTCAAACTAACATCTGTTTAGACATTCAAGTGGGTACAGAGTGGAATATCTCAGGGATATCATGAGGGACTCAACATCTGAGCTCTAAATCGTTTTCTGCATTAGTCAGTATGACACACTGAGGAAGATCTCTTTACAAGAATAGTTCATAACAAGGGAATGAGGCATGGATGAAATACTGGTAGCTTGCTAAAACAGGCAGAGAGCCATGACAGCGGGCAGGCACATATTTCTAATGTAGCATAAGACAGAAAATCTATTACAACTAGTTCTAAGTTTACTGTAGCCCCACTCCAGTGCACATTCTTCCCCTTCCCAGTTACTCATCAACTGCTACAGAAAGTTAAAGTAAAACCTACTTATAATTTGAGATAACACTGGCAACGAGTAGTGCATCACTTCTGCTGCACTAAGTAAAATCTTTCAAGTTTCTGCTATGAAAAGGAGAGGTATAGTTAGTTGGCATTCAGGGGAAAGAGACTTAACTCTTCTCCCTATTACTCCAGTTTTAGGCCAGCAGAGGAAAAACAAAATCAGTGGACTCCACTAGCATAAAACTGAAAGAAGGCAGAAGAAGACTGAATTCAGTCGACATCACAGCCACATGAGAGGGATAATGATTCTTCCAGCATCACTCAGAGAAAAACGAGGCTGGAATTCTTATTAGAGAGACCATTCTCATCTGCAACTATTTCCATTAAGCATCATGTAATAATATAAGCACAATCTATCCATAATTTACCATGTGCTGATGAATATACAAGTCTCTGTAGCTACCTTTAATTTTGAAGTAGAGTATTATATATGTAAAAAGCTTTGAATCTGCACCAAACATGCACTTTCTACTTCATATTGACATATTCAGTTTTCAAATTAGGTACCTAACTAGGATGAGCAAGCCTACATCGAGGTCCACTGAAGAAAGTTAATGTCCATTTAAGCTTCTTAACAATCTTAGGAACGTAAGAATTACATGTCTGGGTATGTGCATCCAATATATGAGCAGCTGATGTAAAGAATTCATATAGCACAAGCAACAATTCCTGTGTGCATTGCAAAGAAAGATAAGACGACAGTTCTTGTCCTTCGGCTCAAAAGCACAGGCCTATCACTCCTACCTTAATAGATTTTTAGAAGGTCTTGGAAAGTCCTTAAATACTCGCTAGAGACAGTCATTAAAGGCAGTTCTGCATTCACTTTCCTATTCTATCCTGTCCTAATTCCCTCTCCTCTTCACCATTTGGCGGGTGATTGTTATAGGTGACTCCCTGCTGCAGGGCATGGAGGCGTCCATTTGCAGGCCCAACCCCTTATCCAGGGAGGTCTGCTGCTTACCAGGGGCTCGAATAAGGGACGTTACAAAGAGGCTCCCTCAGTTACTCCGAGGCACTGACTACTATCCCCTGCTTATTTTTCACGTGGGTGCTAATGATGCCATGGGGAAACTTGCCAAAATAAAGCAAGATTACAGAGCCCTAGGGGTGGCTGTAAAAGAGGTGGGAGCCCAGGTAGTGTTCTCCTCCATCCTTCCAATGAGGGGAATGGATTCAAGTAGGAGAAAACGGATAGGTGAAATCAACAACTGGCTGCGCCACTGGTGTTGGCATCAGGGTTTTGGCTTCTATGACCACAGGACTCTGTTTGATGACCACCAGCTAGTGGAGCATGGTGCAAACCACCTCACCAAGAAGGGCAGGCGGGTATTTGCCAAAAGGCTGGCCAATCTCATTAGGAGAGCTTTAAACTAAGCAGGAAGGGGGAGGGGGAGTGTCATATGGACTGGGSAATCAATCCYRTAMARCCTAAGYCAATGGATATCCAACAGGCCTATGGTGGTGGGGAAGTACGGCTAGGGCATGATTGTAGAGGGTCCTCTCTCATGCCTCCTGGGAAAAGTTCAGGCTCGATTACCTCCCTGAAATGCTTATACACCAATGCACGAAGCATGGGGAACAAGCAGGACGAACTGGAGATCTGTGTGCRGTCCCAGCACCACGATCTCATAGGAATCACAGAAACGTGGTGGGATAGCTCTAACGACTGGAGTGCTGTCATGGAGGGCTATGTGCTCTTTAGGAAGGACAGGCTGGGAAGGCAAGGTGGTGGAGTTGCTCTGTATGTGAGAGCGCAACTGGAATGCATGGAGCTCAACCTGGGAGTGG
>NW_020456221.1:1709020-1757288 GCF_003342845.1 Nothoprocta perdicaria | reverse complement strand
GCTTCAAACTGAAGCATCGGAAGTTCCACAGGAACTTAAGGAAGCATTTCTTCACTGTGAGGGTGACAAAGCACTGGAACAGGCTGCCCAGAGAGGTTGTGGAGTCTCCTCCTTTGGAGATCTTTAAAACCCGCTTGGATGCAGCCCTGTGCCACGTGCTCTGGGTGACCCTGCGTGAGCAGGGGGGTTGGACTCGATGACCTCTGAGGTCCCTTCCAACCTTCGGCATTCTATGATTCTATGATTCTATGATTGTACCTAGTCATACTGTAAAAATCTTCCAAGAGCAGACTAAGCAATATGACTAACATCTAACATCTGCCATGCATGGTCCATTATTTTACCCTCTCTCCCCATACAAGGGAAGATACATAGGATCACCAGAACATCAATGAAGTATTTCAGGGCTAACACACAAAATGGTTAAGAAGAAGTAGATATCTACTTCTTCTCCCTGTAAAGGATACAGCAAGGAAATAAAATTATTTTGCTCTGCACTTGTCAACAGTTAAGCACTAATGCAAATTAAGTTTGCATACAAAGCAATAAATCATATGAATACAAGAAACAATAATAGTGAGATTTGTTATCTTTAAAATGCTTCTCACGAAGAGCCTCAGAACATTACTAATATACAAAAAGAAAGAAATAATGCACTCAGCAGTAACATAAGGTAAAGCAAAAACATTCATTATAAAAGACTAATTTACAGAGATTAGCTTTCAGATTTCCTCTGCACACTGACACAACTCCAAAGAGTTTTGCTTGGTAGACAGGAGCCCCGTGGACAGCAGCCATAAAAGGAGAGAGCTGCACAGATCTTCTTCCACTGAGGACAAGCCCCTCTTCTTGGGATTCAGGGAAAACAGGTTTTTGAGGAGCACAGCACATATCTGTGGATGAGAATGGCAGCAGAGTACTGAGCTTTAAAAGAGAGAAGTGAAAATAAGCTTTTACTGGAAAAGGAAGGGGAAAATAGAAAAGCACTGCATTTTGTAATGACTACAAATGTCTGCAGCCATGGTCTGGTATAGAAATGAAACACTGTTACTGGAGAAATGCCAAAATTTAGTTCCAAAAGAAGTCTCAATCTAAATTTGTACTGGGACATGAAGCTTTGGAAAAATATTTCTCCTATTTATTTGAAGCAAACTTTTCAAGAAGAGACTGTGCACTGTTCTTACAGTGCACACATTCCTACCAAACCTTGGTACTGTTGTCTGCAGTTTGCACAGTTCACAGAAATCAGTGATGCTCACTCATCCCAAACTCGGGAGAACACATTTGCACTTAAAATCAATAGCTTTCCCATTTCAAAAGGAAAGCTTCCCAGGCAGTTAGTGCTTTGGAAGTAAAAGACTTTTCTCCCTTTCTCCCTCTAATTCATAGCGATAACAGATTTCCCTTAACATCTTTAAAGGTTTCCTCAGAGAAAATAAACTTGTCCACTGCACTTTTTAGATGAAATGATTCCTGGCTTGAAGGCAGAGAAGATATTACTCCGGATATCTCATAAAGAAATCAGAGATACTAACTTACCATGTAGAGCATTTGAAAAGTCAGAGGTCTTGGTCTTAAAGAGGGAAACTATTCCTCAAGACATAATAAAAAATCAGAGAGATGTCTTTGCCAGAATTTGCCATTCAGAGAAGCACTGTGAAAAAAAAAAATGGATTGCAAACCCCATGAATTTATGGTACTTTGTATTTTTTCTTAAGGAGACACTAATCCTTGTTCTTACTCAGCTTGCTCAAAAGCCAATTGTAGCTAAATAGAAAATGTACTTTTGGATTAGCTGAATAATTGCTCTGAAAAATTCTTAATTGAAACTGCCACAGAAAGGATTAGTAGAAAATAAAAGATTAGCTACTGTAAAAATCCCCTTCACAATTTCTTTTCCCTTTTAAGTTTCATCAATACCACTAATAGAAATATTGTTAATATATATCAGAAGATATTAAAATCCAGAAGGCAGATAACATCTTTCTAGTTTTATCATATAAATTGGAAGAGTTAAATCCTTAGAAAGTGTGTAGATTAACATGGTTTATTAAGATGTTGATGTATTTTTCTTGTCTATTTAAGGGCCTTCTTAAGATCTTTCTCTCCTAAATGTACCCATCTTTTAATAATTTAAATGCTTGGAAAATATAGGGGCTTTGTTTTCCCCCTTCGCTCCTGGCTTGGTATGCTAAACAGGTATTTCAATTTCTGAAATTAGTTTAAAGTTTCTCTTTGATTCTGATGAACTTAGAACTCTCGGAATTTTCCGAGAGGCCTCCCCAAAGACTTGTCTTGAAAGGCATTTCGGAAACACTACCAAAGCCATTTCTCTACCCAACTGACAATTCAAGTATTGGAATAGGTAGTTACTAACTAAAGATAAACTAAGCAAGATTTCAAATGTCTGGCTAAAAAATGAACAAACAAACAAAAAGACTGTTCTGGTTTGTACATCTTTCAGTCAGTTCTTTTCTTCCATCATTACTTCACCAGATCTTCTGTCATCACTTAGCCTGACGTTACATAAATCATTAATGGCTGAAGGAAAAGAAAAGCAATCTTCTAACTGACCATTCTCAAGTCTTCAGTTTTCATTAAAAGGAAGGAAGCATTAAAAGGATACAAGTCCATTTATCCATTTTCTTAAAATGAAAATATTCTAAGCTATATACTGGCATGATGTAGCTGTTTAAAATGAAACTTCAGCACTCCAAAATAAAATTTGTTTACAGAAATACTAAGTATTTGCAGAAAAGACTGTTTTCACACCAGGTTTTTAGCAGCCTTCTTCCATGGCGAAACAGATGTATCATAACAATTGCTAGCCTTCCAAAATCTTTGCAAAAACCTAGTGCTGTCCTGAGGTAACCAAACACTGAGTAGGCCAGGCTGATTAACTTCTTGCAGGAAATTCCATCCTTCAACCTTGACATCTAAACTAGGGCAGAAGACAAAAAGCTTCCCATGCTTGAGATATAAGAACTAAAGAGGAAGTAGAAGTGTGAAATGTCACTGCCAAAATGGCAACAGCTAAAATTCCTCTGCTAATTGCCATCCCTCTGTATGAATAAATCCACTTACACATGATATAAACCAGTAGGGAGAGTAGTGCTATCAAGGAACTCTAACAAAAGCACATTAGCTAGGAAGGGTAGCACATGTCATTCACACAGATAAAAGCACAGGCAGATGAATCAAACATGAGTCAGTCTAAACCAGGTGTATTACCTTTTAAATGCTCAAGTTTTAAGAAGTACAGATATACAAGAAGACCAAAAAAAATCCAGAAACATTTAGGTACCATGCCCTTATGTTATATGCTGTAAAACCCTATAGAAATGAAAGTATTTTAGGATGTAACAGTACTTTGAATCTAGGGTCTTTGAGTCTTTGAAGGATCATGTTTAGAGGACGCAAGCCTATAGAGATGCCGATGATACCATTGCCATACCTTCTATAGGTTCTGCTATGTGAATTATATACTTAATATTGACTATTTCTCACTGCCATTTAACAGTACAGCAATAGTTATCCTGTCATTAGCCAGTTAAGCTGGAGAATTTATCCAAGCCTGGATGTGCTCTATTGAATGCCTTGGGACCTGGAGAGAAAGGCTGCTGTCCTTCACAGCAGAGACTATAAAGCAATTCTGAATCAAACGTACACCATCTTGTACAGCTTCTAGTAGTTTCCTGAAGGCAGCAACTTCCCTTTCTCTGTGTTCTGCGTGGGAAGACATCTATCTCCCCAGGCCGCAGCCGGCAGCTCGGGACTGACACCTTTTGTTTCGCTTGCAGCAGTTCAGCCCCTGGAGTGCACTACTTCCTTGCTTGCAGTGGAAAAAGACTGTTAGTAAGAGGATTTGTTCCTATTACGAGGGTAATGCGGAAGCATGAATGCCTACGGATGAGTGCAAACTCCCTGCACTGCTGGGAAGGTAAAACATGGAGTATGGAAAGAGTTACCAGGACTGTACGGGTGTACTAGGCGGCTCTTCCTGCAAACCAAGGCAAGTACCACCTGTGGGCCCCTGTGCAGCTTACAGCGTGGTTACATGGCAGCAAACACCACTGCTTCTGTCAGGATGAAACCAGCAATTTACTGCTGATAACTGCATATTTATCAGCTGTGCCACAGCATTAACACTTCTGTAGCAGCGAATTCAAACCAGTTTTCTTCTTTCCCTTCTGCCTGCTCTTGTCAAGTGAAGCCCTCTGTTGGGCTGCTGCCCAAGGAGTCCTTAGTTAATTGAATATAATTACTCGGCATCCTACTTTCAAATGCTAATGCAGTTTCGCCTCTCCTTGTAATACAATACAGCTGAAAGCCCCAACTGTTGTCTGGTACATGTAATTCTTTCCTCTTCAATACGTTCACTTCCATAATCATGCAGCAGTTTGCTGGTTGTTGTTAATCTTTAAGTATAATGCACAGTGATGAGCTAAATTAGTAATGAAAGGCAGTTAAAGGTGTTTCTTTAAAACATGAATAGTCCTTCACTGAAAGACGAATTTTATGAGCATTCAGCACTACTCTTTCTGTCATTACTCATTAATAAATGAACTGGGCAGTCATTTAACATGTTTTTCTTCACCTGAGATTGACAATTTGTAGAAAGTGGGGAGGCAGAGGAGGATGCTTTTTCACTGAAACAGAGACCTCAAATAACAATAAATGTCTGTCAGGGCTAGGTGAACTCTTAATCAGCCTGGAACATCTAGATGGCCAGTTAGTGTTGCACTGCCTTCTGTGCCATTCTGAAAGAGGCAGGCTGTGAGGGTGGGGGGTTGTTGCCTTTTTTCTATCATTTATTTTTAGCCCAGCTGAGAGGATGCTGTTTCAGTTTAAACACTTAGGATAATTAGTTGTGGTGCTTTGAAAGATCCTGTTATACATATCCCAAACACAAATTAAAAGGTTTAGTCAAGAAAATGTGGGGGTTTTTGTACTGTTCTGCATAAAATTGAACTTTGCAAAGGGAAAGTATATTGAACTGGGATAATGAATCAAAATGGTAATAGTTTTTTGTGAAATTATATTTAAGCAATGCTTCCAGACTTTCTAAAAGTCTTCATTTAAATAGGAGTCCTATCAAAACACATTTGGAGATTGAATGGTCATTTTTCAAGACCTTGCAGATATTCTTCAAAATATTTTAAAGACATGATTTTGAAAAAGAGTGAAATAGTATTTTTAGGCAAAGGCTAAAGAAAAATATTGCAATTAAAGCATTTGGATTACTTTTGCCAATTAGTCACAGACATGAGCAAGCACAGAAAAATGCTCCTCCAGATACTACGTTGCAAACTACGTTAGGGAAGATTTCTATCCTTCTAAGATGAAAGCACATAAGCAGGTTATACCTAGCACTGTAATAGAATTTGAACAGTTACTGTCAAATGCATCTAATTTGGTGAATACCGGGGAAATACTTTTGCCAGGTTTAAAAATGCTATAGCATGTTAGAATCACGGTTCTTTGTGCTGCAGTCATTTCAAACATCCCAGCTCCTTGTGGATGTTTATGTAAACATTACTAAATAATTTTGGCCCTGGGAGGATATAACTCAGATAATAAGTTTAACTTTAAGCATGCAAGCATTTTAAGTATATGCATGTGCTGAACAGTTCTTCTGGATTAGGGCCCAAAGATAGCAGAGGTGATACGGACAGATTGCTCTGGCAAATCTAGCTGTGGTGCTTCAGCTCCGAACTGCAGCTCACAGACCAGCGTATTAGCCTAAATCACTAAATGAAAAGTGAGTTTGGATAAAAGCACCAGAACAGAAAGTGCTGTGGCTCCGGCGTGGGCACTTCTCCCAGTCTGCCTGCCCTCCAGCAGGGCAAATACCTCAGTGAATCACAGCCGCAAGGGACGGCCAGCGAGCGGGGGGAAACCTCCTAGCTTGCTGCAGCTGTTTGCTCAGTTGTCACAGGAGAATTTAGCTTCAGTGGCCACAAGAACCAACCTACACACTCAGTGACCTATACTCTAAAATTTATTTACTCAGCAGAAAGGGCATAGTGGGTGGATAATAATTTCTGTTCTAAGATTCCTCTCCTATGATAAACACTCTGCACATACAGACACACACACAATTTCTGCTCTAAGACTCCTCTCCTGTGGTAAGCACCCTGCTGACACACACAGATAACAATTTCTGCTCTAAGATTCCTCTCCCGTGGTAAGCACCCTGCATCCTCTCACCACGTGTGTCTCTGGCCCTTGCATTCCAGGCCCGTGGCACCAGGGAACAGGACATTCACTGCCACCACCAGACACAATATTCCCGGCAGATCACCCGACCCCTGTGGGTAGCATTTGCACTTAGTTCAGCTGTTAATACCCACAGAAACGCTTCCCACCTCCAGATGCTTCTACTGTTCTAGCTATTTATAAGATGTTTTGACATAAGCTGCAATGGTCTTGTTAAAGATATAGCCCCAGGCCAACCTCTTTGATATTCTCCTGTCACCAAGTTTTGGTTGACCCTCCAGTCTCCCACCCCAATGTACTGCAACAGTGTGAAGTTAGCAACAGTTACATAACGAAGTTCATCTATTCCATATTTTCCAATTTCCAGATTATTTTAGTCAGCTTGGATTGTACAGAAGGTCTTATTTCATGTGAGCACTGCCTTGAGTCGTGTCAGATGGTTCAGTGGACATCTACTAGAAATCCAAGGAAAGGTGAACGTGTTCTTGCAGATAACCGCAAAGACAATGGGATAATACTCAGTTCTTGCAATTTTCAATTCTACAAAAAGAAGTTCTGAGGCTTTGGATGGAATTTCAGGCTTGTTATTGTTTCAACAATCTCCAGTCAGAGGGTAAAAATGCAGCTTTTACCACCAATTTTATCTAGTGTGACTCTAAACCACACTTTAATATCAAATGAAAAATATGATCCTAGCATATCCTTGTATGGTTTCTGTTATAAAATAGGAAAGCTGTTGCTTCTAAATGAATGATCAAAAGACAATGTGAATGTTATAACTGCAATGTGAGAAGAATATTTTAAAGGCTTCTATCCTTATTTTGTCTGAGTAGTTTTCTTTTATGAGCACCACTGCAGGTCTGGAGTCTTAAACGAACTCTCACACTATCCCATTTGAGCATACAACCTCTCCTCCAGCCTTACTTCTAGCGATGACAGCATCAGCCAGGATCATAAGACACTGAGCATGATTTTTGTTTCTTCCAGTCCATATGAAGATGTCTCTTGTTGCTTGACCTGGTCATTACTCAGAGTGTTAATTTCTTCTCATTTGGATTAAGACAGTACTCGGTTTCTGCCCCCAAGCCCCACAGGCTGCGTGTTCTCAAAGCCACCCTGGATAGAGAGAACTCTAGAAGTGAGGAAACCCAAATCCTTTTGTCTTTATTCAAAAGCCAGAAGTTTCCTCTGCATCTTGCTTAGTCTTTACAAAGCAGATACATTCAGCATCACAGAAAAGCACAGCAGCAGAAATTCAATCCACTCAAAAATTAACACCATTTTACCTGATGAGCTTCCTCCTCATGAATTGGAAAATGAGACACAGCTGAGAACACTATTGATTTACTTAGGACTGTTATCTTCTCCTGCAACTTCCTTCTCTAAATGGATAATTGTACAAGCAGGGGTTGTTTGAGACCATTCACCAGGGATGCCTTTTGCCTTTGAAGATTTTTGTTTACTAAGATCTAGTTTACAACGTAGCCACCTATTTGTCCCTAGGCAGTACTCTCTAACTGAGATCTGCATTTTATTTTTCCTTCTTAGTCTTACAAACATTCCTATGAGTATTCCATTGCTTGGAATGTGTTGCAAACTGGAAAAAGCAGACAAGAATATAGCTCTTCTTTTTCTTCTTCATCTTTTTTTTTTTTTTTTACTGCTATGTCCTATTTTCTTCTGTGTGGCCGTTTTCATTTCTAAACCTTTTCTACCTTTAACAAGGCCAACAAGTAATCTGAAGCTGTTTTTATGTATTTGTTTATTAATTCAAATTAGGGGAAATGGAGGCAAGAAACGAAGTTGTGTGTATGAGCAATTACTGCTTATTGCTGGTTACCAGCTACCCAGAGCTGCTATAAAAAAAGACTGCCATTGCACTGCAAGTATAGAAAGCAGAACATCAAGAGATGTTTTATATGTACAAATGCAACTTGTTAACTAACAATACTGGAACAATGGACACGCTCCCCTAACTTTGTGGAATGCCAAGCATATACATTTTGATATCAATTTCTCTGAGCATGAATTCCTCAGGATGAGCCCATAATTTGAAAGCACAGGTAACAGGGTTGTAATTACTGACCATCTTTCCTGTGGAATTCTGTTCCCAAGAACCATAAGTTCATTACAATATTAACACTCACGGTGACAAATTATCTAAGACAGGTCTCTCACATGTATATATGAATCAGTTAGGTGGCACGACCTGAATTATGGTTTGAACAAATGGTTTGATAAATGAGCTGTACAAATCTTGCAGCAGTTGAAGACATCTCCATCAAAATTAGCTTTCCTTTAACAGAGTCTACATCAGAAACTTAATCAAAGAAGGAAGGCTGGAAACTAACAGTCCTATATTCATATGCCCTTTGGCCATATTAAACTAGGTCTGGTAGTTATTACCAGCCAGAGAATTGCACATGCAGCTGTGAAGGTAACATCTTAGCTACCACAGTATGATTTGCACTGTTCATTTTTCAAAGACTTCCAACGTTATAATTCAGATTCTGTCCTTGTTGGGGAACCTTTGTGTCCATATACGTTTGCATCTTGACTTCAGTGGTGCTTTAATATGGAGGCAGGTGAGGCAGTTCACTGAAAGCAGTTTTAAACTGAAGAGCTGCTGACATCTGAACTGGTAAAGAAAGAGGGATAAAGTAGCTTGAGTTACACAGCTCTTTGGCTGCTAATGAAATCACTCTGCAAAGAAAATGACCTTCTGTAGCTCTAATGTGGTTCCTCAGAATGGCCACTGTCCTTTAACTTTCACTGGAAAAAGGTTGACTGAGGGAAATAATTCAGACATGCAAATTTATGCCTACTTTAGCAATGTCCTCTTTGCAAGCCCCGGTTCATATAACCACAGCAGAGTTCATTGCTACATCTTTGTAAGGTGTAGGTTTAAAAGGTAAAAGCAGCATGTAAATCTAGCTCTGAATATTTATGATCATATTCATGTTTATACAAATGTGGGACCTTCTAAATCCATCATCTGCTTCAAAACAGGATCATACCTTCACTCCCAAAGATGATGTTTTTCTTCACTGTTCTGAAAAAAAAATTCTATGATTGGAATCCTAAAGCCTTCTTAAGTAGCATTTTCAGTGCTTCACTGTTGTGATGGATATACTCCTACTGCATTGTAATTCTCCGAGGTCAACATTCTTTTCAAGTAGCTAACTTGAGTCCGAATCTTGACCCAGGTCAAACTGAAAGTTATGAAATCGGTCAGACTTGAAGGAATTTAAATTGGGTAATAGCAAAGTATTGGGCAACTTTGCTACAATCTGTGCAAATTTAGCTTCATTTAATTTTAAACCAACCTTTTAAAAAAACTTCCTCCCAGCAGTTACAAAGAAAAAGAAAAGAACCCGTCAACCAACAATGAGACATTTTTAAAAAAGAGCACAGAATATAATTTTACTTTAATTAAAGGGTTTCCTCTATATTTTTAAAAGGCAGCAGAAGCCTGAGCCAGGAATTGAGTCTCTGTAATTAAATCTCCCTTTCCTTCTCTCATATTTTATTATAGCAAAGAATACTTATGTCAATCTTCTTCACAAAATATAATGCGCTTGGAAACAGTGGATGAATGTCTGTCAGTAATGATAGATCTAGAATTCCAAATCAGTGATCTAAACATGTACTGAGAGATAAAGAGCTTAAGCCGAAGGAAAAAAATGATACTGTTGGTGTCAAAAGAGTAGAAATGGTGTGCAACAAAAGTGAACAGCCAGATTGAGACACACAGTAATGCACTTAAGAAAACTGTTGCACCTGATCAAAATAATTAGGGAACAAATAATCTCAGCAGAATGCTTCGCAAAACACATCTATCAAACAGGAGAGATGCTGGTCTCAAGTCTTCTAGGAACTCCTGTTGATGACTCTGGAGAATGACTCATGCAAGAGGAACTAATAAAAGCATTTGGGTTGGTATTTTAAGATTTCAATTGTAAGGAAGCTACATACACTTTTTAAACAAAATAACATTTATATAGCAACAGTAACGAAACACTACAATCTTACTCATAGTATTTTTTAATACTACTAAAGATTTGTATTCCAAATGTAAGGGTGTTAAAAGCAGTGTGGAATTTCTTGAAAATATAGTGCAAGATTAACAGGTAGGTAGGAAAAATATCTGTGATTTCATCCTGAACATGAAGCCTCCTAAACTGAGTGAAGAACTCAGCAAGGGGCTGTTACTTTCTCAGCAAGAGCTTAATGGCCCCTTTTTACTGAGTGTCTTAAACGTCTCACTGTATTTCATCAACAGGGAAAAATATAGGTTCAGAAATCAAAGAAATGTTAAACCTGTTTTGTAGCAAGACACATTGAAAATAAATGCTCATGCCTTCACTTAGTAGGATGCTTAGAGATCAATTAAGTTGATTGGGTTGACTAGTTGTGAAAACACATTGTACAATGTAGTTTGTAGAGTTCCTTGATTTTATTTGGGTGAGGTGAATTTAGGAAGAGAGAACATGACTTATTGTAAATGTCAGATGAAATTAAATACTGGTGTACTCTCTAATCTGTAGGGAATTGAAAATCTAACAACACCCTAACTGACTGAAAAAGTAGCCAGGAAACCTGTGCATTCCCTGCTGAGCGTAAAGGTACTAGTGAAGCTTGCCATCCTCTCCCCCCTTTCATTGTGTTTTTTGTTTTTCCAAACCATTGCATTCACCCAATGAGATACTTCATTTAGCAGGGCAGAGTTATTACAGAGACTTTCCTGGAAAAATAGGAGACAGAAAAAAGTATTATTTTTCTTTGCATTCTTTTTTGGTGCAAGTAGTTCATGACAGCAAGAACATATACACCAGACAAAAATATATGCAGTCATGTAGAAAAACATTAGGGTTGTATCCCTCAGTCTTTCTTTTTCATTTGGTTTTGTTTTTTTAAATATGGACAGCACCAGCTGAAATTAGGGAATCGTCACTCCTCATATCAAAGATCACTGGGTGTAAAATAGCAAAATGTTTGAAGATCCTACAAAATGTCATATTCCATCAGAAAACTTTCTTGAAGATTGGGCTAAGTAAATAGCTCAGTACCAGTCTGAACCTGGTAGCTTTCTGTTCAGAAAAGAACTTAAAAAGAAATAAGTTATTTATTTTCAGCATTTGACATCACTGAATTGTCTGGAAAATTGCCTTAATAAAGATTTATTGTATCCATGACTAATAAGATCATGGAATTGCCTGGAATGATACATTGATTTGCCAACATCAATCATTCTAGAGAAGAATTATGTTCAGCCTTTCAGGAAGTTTGTCTTTTTTTCCGTATTAGCCTTTGCAATACTTTAAATAAGGCCAAGGGGAGAAGGATTTGTGTTGTTTTACTTCTACATTTTCTTCTGCTGCCTTTCTGCTTGGGATTTTTACTCATGTTTTGAAGTTTCCTTGGGCAGGAAGAAAACGTACAAATCTCTACAGGACAATGAAAAACGAGACCTCGTGACCCTGACTTCATTCAGATCTTAGCCTGTATCTTTAGACCTTTATTCTCAACACACATTTCTCAAAGCAGCTCCTCTTTTTTGTTTCTTACTTTCTATAACACAGATGTCATTCAAATGTGTGACCGAGGTTTGTGTATTTCTAGACTGTTTTTTAGTTAATATGCTGGGCAAGGAGACTTTTTCTTATGCTTTGATTGAAAGAGGCACAAGAATAATATTTGCTGGCAAATACCCAAGCTATTGTCACTTAATAAATGTTCACAACAACAGAAAAGGGCTGAATTTTAGAAAAACAATGGTTGAACTACAGAATAGATAGAGATTAGTATAAAGACAATTGCACTGGAAGCTTCAGTACAGGCTGAACTCTGGACTGCACAGTTATATAAGGTTACAGTAATGTATAATAAATACATATTTACTCAGTCAGGAACATATGTATCTTAGGTCTCTCCCACATATCTATCATACCTAAAGAATATTATTGCTATTTCCAATGGCACTGTTTTTCATTCATGATATTCTCTGAATATGTTTCTAGTGCCACATGGATTATCAAAAAGCAAATGGATTCCAATGCTTTTTGCAAAATAAAAAGCCAAAATTTCAGGCTTTTTTGAACTAGTTTTAGTAAGAAATGCAAAAATGTATAAATTACCATGACTAACATAAATATATGTTTTAAAAAAGTCATTCCTGTACAGACCATCTCAGAACATCATTTTCAGAAGTTCCTGAATGACAATCAAATGCCAGGCCATTCAAGCACCTTCAGACTACAAGATTTGATATGTACTCAACTAAGGTTGGTTAAATTCAACCAATGCTGATAAGAAACAAAAAACCATCGTGAGTGTCTTTGGCTTGCTGATTCTGAAGTACCGACATTCCCACACTGAGATCCTTTACTTTTTTGATAGATTTCAAATGATAAAATCCTAACTATGAGATTATGCCTTTTTAATTAGCTCTTGATTAATCAATCTTCTGTTTTGGACGTTTGCATATCTGCCTGCTATTGTTCTAAGTGTCAAGGTGACTCAACTATTAAAGACTTTGCATTTGAACCTTGAAGAAGGTGCCAAGCCCTTTTTGGACATGTTAGGACCACCTCCACCACAGACAGCAGCCATCAAAGGAAGAAGGCACCTTTTACTGACCTTGTGTATACTCTGGTTCAGAATCCCTCAAGCAATGGGCTATTCTCTCAAAGCAGGGACAAAATAGACCAACGACCCCGCTTAAGGATCTTGCTTCAGCTGTTGCAGCTAAGATAATGCATACAGATGTAAAGATGAAATATGAATGTAATGAAATAAAATAATTAAATTCTCCTGGTCTCACATCTCAGACACTTGCTAGCGTCCAGGAATGGACTCCAATGTGGAGAACCACATCCATAGCATGGAAAGTGAAGTGCTCAAAGGAGTGCTCAAAAGTGCTCAAATTTGAGCTCAAAGTGCTCAAATCCTAACAGAATAAATAAGTAAATAAATAAGTAAATAAGTAAATAAGTAAATAAATAAATAAATAAATAAAATCTCTGTCGATATCATACCCCTCCCGTCGTCCCCCCCCCCAAAAAAAAAAAAAAAAAAAAGAAAAAAAGAAAAAAGAAAGAAAAAAAAGAAATAAAAAGCCAACCTGGGGGAAAGGAACCTGCTGGCCGGCATGCCCGGCGGCAACTAAACACCGCCACCTCGTGACGGGAGGAGAGAAGTGTTGGGACGGGTCTGGCGAGGCGGAGCCTCTCCACGCGGGGCCAGGGTGCCACGCGGGGCCCCTGGGCAGAGCAGCGGCCTCCAAGGGAGGACATGGTGCTTCACTGGGCCCTGGGCAGAGCAGCGGCCTCCAAGGGAGGACATGGTGCCTCACTGGGCCCTGGGCAGAGCAGCGGCCTCCAAGGGAGGACATGGTGCAGTGGGCGGGTGAGTCTTGTGTCTAGGGTCTAGGTGTGGGGGTTGGACTAGGTGATCTCTAGAGGTTCTTTGCAACCTCAACCATTCTGTCATTCTGTGTGCGTAAATGCGACATCAGCCTTTTTGCTTGTCACATTGCAGGTAGGAATTCATCACTTTCATAAGGTTATCAGTAAGAGGTTCAATAGCCTGCAGTTAAGCACACACCATTCTGTAAAGATTTTGGAGTTCACATTTGTTCAGTGGCAGGAGTCACTGGGGATGGCTCAGGTCCCAATGCTGATCCTGCATGTTTCCTATAGGCCAAAGTTATTATGAGATTCTCAGCTCACCTGCACACTGCAGACTCCCAGATACTTTACATTGCTTCTAGTAAGGCAAAACCAAGCAACTGGGCTTGTAAATTTCCTTCCCACAACCTTCAGCCTCTGTATAAAATGAGCAAATTGCCAACAATTATTGCAAAATTATCTGATTGTAATACATATAAGTTGTCAAATATGGGCTCCAAAAGTGCAAACGTAGGAATCATCAAACATGGGCACGTTGCACAGACCTGTCTTTTCTATCCTGAAAAAAGACAGATTTACGTCTATCTCTGAACTAACATTTACAGACATAGTTCATCTACAAAATTTAAATGTTTCTTCCATAGATATCCTGTGGTAGTTACTTGTCATAATCAAACTATATATATATAAAAAAAAAAGAAAAAATATTTTCAAATGATACAGAACACGGTAGAATGGTTGGACAAACATCTTACCCAGCTGTAGAACCATGGTGGTGAGGAATAAGGGGCCAGACCTCTCCCCTACTATGTGCAAGCACATTTATTCAAGCCAGCAAAACTTCCCTCCCAGAAACCAAAGATTTTGTTCCTTCATATATTAAATCTGAGTCATTTTTATAGGCTTCAAACAGGTACATTTGCATAAAAGAGTCTACAGAAAGTCATCTTCTCTTTCTACATTTAAAGAAAACAATGATGTTATGTAGCACAAGCATTGCCACAGAAATTGGTCTTTGGAAAAACAGTGTTTGAGCTTTATCCACTAACCCATATGAAAAGGAAGTTTGAAAGTGAAACAGGCATTCTCAGCCTTAACAGAACACAGTACTTTCTCACATCACTGCTAATGGCTGAGTTGGAAAGCAATCAGATATACAACAGCACAATAATGATGAAAACTGGTGGAAACTCTGCACCTATTATTGCTACTTGTGCAGAAGAAAACCTGGAAACAGAGAGATACCCTATCCCAAGTTATCAACTGATTCGCATGAAGAACATGAGCGTGTGAAGTTTGCAACTGGCTCACAATGCTGAAATCCAAGTCAATTATCAGCCCATAAAAAGCATTCTGGAAAACTTTGAGATACTTAATATAATACTTTGAAATTTCTTCTTGATATGACAGAGAAATATATAAATGAAAAAAAATCCCCAAAGTTCTTAAAAGACACTATCTATTCTTTTAATTAATTCCCTTGATCCTTTTAAAATAATTTATGCCTTTTATTGCCCTATTTTTTGAATACTCATCTGACTCATTTGAAAACCCTGGAGGACAGAACATCAGGCAGAAATCTCCCAAAGATAATGCAAAAAGTGCATAGGCCATCAAAATCGCTAGCCATCTATCTAAAACAATTCTTGAGAGAAGTGTTAATGGGTCCCAGGATGGAGGTTATCTGGATAGATACATCTTATGCCTTTGTACTTTCCTTGTATTAATTTTATAGCTCAAGCCAATATCTCTGAGAGGAAATTCCCTCTTCTCATTAAGTCTGTATTTCACAGAAATTAAACAGCAGGGAAGTTATTTGAAATGGGAGTTGTTTTTCTTTCTCTAAAAAAAAAAAAAGATTTGTTTTTTTTTTTAAAAAAGACCAGATTCTGATTCTAGGTACTTTGAAAGACTTAGCAGCTTCTTGCAGAAACTCTTCAGTCAAGTTTACTGTATGACTGAATGGTATTTTAAATTATGTATGCTGGCATTAAAGATTTTTAATTCTCTTTTCTCACTTCTCTAATTTTTGAAGATTATTTAATGCCCCAGACAACCCAGCAGAGCACTTGTTTTTCCAAATCAACACTAAGAAATCCTAAAAGAAGAAAAATACACTTTGTAAAATAATGTAATTCAGTTTTCTCTGGAAAGAAGAGTTTTTGTGGCTGGTGAAGTTCTTCTTCTGTGGTTTAAACCCATATACAATCAAGAATAAGCAGACCGCCTAACACTGGATGCCTTACTTATTTCAGAGTAATCTCTGAAACGCGCTAAATGGTGTGTAGGTCAGCAGAAGAATGACAAGGTTAAAAAATATTTTGACATAGCCTGTCTTTGTATCTTTTACTCTTGACACACACAAACCTCTCAGTGAATTGACTGCATCATCACTGAGGGTGGAAAAAAAAAAAGGAGACAAAAAAAAGAAAAAAGCTTGTTTCTTGATAGATTTTTAAATACTATGTTAGATGAATAATTCCTGCAATACAAAAGACATAACATTAGTCTCCTCTACCAGCTCAGTGAAATATAAGGTAACTTGACCAATGGAAGAAAAATATTTTGATTTCCATGGCACCAAAATTCTGTTTCAGTCTCTTTTTTTGGTTTGCATTTTTCAAGTATAACATTTCTGATCTCAGAGATTAATTAGACTGAAGATTTAGCTTAAAAGTATATCTATCTTTTTGACTAAAAAAATGTTATAAAATTAACCTTGGTGAAAAAGAGAAGGTTTTCCTTCTCTGCTCTGTTAAAAAAAAAAAAAAAAAAAAAAAAAAAAAAAGGTCTATTTTCTCCTCCCTGCCAGTTTACAGTCACTTAAGTTGGGCTACTGACATGCAGTGACAAGTTGTGAATTGTCTGGGGGAGTTCCCATGTCAATGACAACAGCAAATTGGCACAGGGCAGGGAGCTTTTATCTAAACACTGCTTTGGGGCTTTGGGACTGTGCTCCCTCTCAGATCTGCCACAAACAAGGTTTTCAGGCAGTGGCCTTTTGTTCTGAATGTGCATTTTACATGCGCATATGTGCAAGGTCCATTTGCTCAGGGAAGAAATAAACACAAGACTTTGCATTGGATCCTTAAATCTAATCCTGGCTACCCTGCTAACTCAGGGACTCAGATCGCAAATAACTTTGCCACTCTCTCCCCTCAGATATCCTTTTTCCAAATAGGTACACCAGTGCCTTTGAAGAAACGGCGTGAGGTTACAGAGGTCCCACTTAGCAAGGTAAGAAAACTTAGGTGTACTTGCAGAATCAGAGTTTTATGGCCTCTGCTGCATTTTGACATCAAAGTTATCAGGTAATTAGTTATTAGCATTCTATGAAATAAGAAGATAACTATTAGCTCTATTTTCATAATGCCTGAAGGCTCTATTTTCTTTCAAATACTGTGTAAGTGAACTTGCTTGTGTCAGAGGCTATTTCTCCTTTCCCCATCTTTCCCTTAGCACCTCAGCTGGTAACATAAATGAAGACCCCACTTGGTAACACATACAAAAGGCAGGCTGACACGTCTGCAGCAGCTGTACCTTCCGCAAGTAACACCAGTTGTTCATCTAATCTCAGGCATATTGTGCTAATGATTAGCTTCATTATTTTTCTGCCAGGGATGAGTGGCAGTTTCTCAATAGATCTGATTGTGAATGAATGGGAGGTTTGTCAAACAGCAGTTTCTTGGCTGGAGAGCCTAGCATTCTTGCTGACAGGAAGAGCAGGATTACAAGGGCAGAAGAGGAGGCAGTCATGGTTCGTACATTCCATAAAGCCCAAGTTCAGTTTCATGGTTTTATAAAAATACTTCAGTTAAGTTACTATCTACTTCCAGCCCAGGCAGAATGGAAAGAAATGGACTTGCTTTGGGAGGTGGCACAAGTTGCTGGCCATGCATCACCAAGCTGCAAGATACATATTCAGGAACAGTAGGAGGCTTTCCTCAGAAATGTCTCCTAATTACTTTTTTACATAATACACTTACGTATTAATCTATGTAGGTGTTGTAGGAGGCTCTTTGTAACTTGTTTACAATAGAGAAAATGGCCTTTTTTCCTTGCACTCACAAAGTTGCCTGGTTATGTTTTTCCACCTACTTGGCACAATGGCACAAAAAGAACCCATCAGTTGTGCTGCAGCACACTGTGAAGACCTTCCAGTAATTATATGGCATGACTCAGTAATAACAGGCCCAACTTGGGGAAAAAAAAGAGTCAGTCAGTGTGAATTCTACCTTAATTTTCAGACTTAGGTTATTACATCTCAGGCATATGGAAATTAAGCCAGTGTTCCTTGTTCCGTAATGCCATTCCTGTGACGTTGCTCAAACAACGTGGATTAACCTTTCCTTACTGACAGAGGGGAAGCAGCAGGGGAGGGCACTTACATGGCTCAGTAAGGACACAGGGAGGACATTCCAGGCATGCACTTGCACTCCGAAGCAACTCGCTGTTTGATCATAAAGAGTTGCAGTCCTGCTGGATATGACTTGGGGTTTGATAAATCGGTGTATCACAATTGCTGCTTCAAACTCCGTTGATGTAGAACAGCTAGATTTATTAGCTCACATGTCACCCGCAGATGAGATATCAAGGGACTGACTCAAAAGTCTGAGCTACATGGCTGGCCCTGATGACATTTCTTTTTTGTTGCCTTCGATCTTTTCTGGTTTTGAAGGATGGTGACTGACCAGCAAAATAAAGACAGGCTGCTTTCTGTCAATGCTGAATTAGTGACTACTTTTAAGAGAAGCTGTGCCTATAGTATCAGCTTCGAGGTGAGAAGATTCAATATAACCACCTCTCTGATTAGGATGCTAGGGCTTGGATAAAGATATTTAATATTGTTTTTTCAAGCAGCGTATTAAAGAAAATGAGTCAGCAAGAATGGGTTTGGGACCACAATGGCGTACAAATGAAGATGATGCTCAACATTTTACTGAAAGGAAATCCAAGCAATTCACTGCAGAATCTATCCTAGTATTAGGCTGTAGGTGCCAAGAGAATATCTCTTTTTATTCAAAAGGAAGATTTACTGCTTCTGCCAGCCACATTCAGGAGACTTGCCAGTGAGGCCATTGAAATAATATTGTGATGACCAGTTGAATGTTCAATAAAATAGTAAAATATCCTTACTAATAAGTAATATTTTAAAATAATAATTTAAGGACATGTTGCAAGAAAATCTCTCATTAATAAATGAAATGCAAAATTGGTATCTACATTGTGCTAGTTTTTGTCTCACTATACTGTTTTCCTTAAATTTTGCCCAGAAATTCTTTCTTGCATGATACTGTAGTATTAATATCTTAAGCCATTGTAGTCTGGAGGAATGAGAAGCCTAATACTCTTAAGTATGTCACTTGAAGATTAGCCAAGTTCATCAATAATCTTTTTCCTTTTTTATAACTTTTTCTAAAATGGGAGTAAGAGGTCAGATTTTCAAAACTGCTTATGTGCCATTATGCAATCGATTATTGACCTTAATGGAGTTACTCTGGATATCTACAGCTATAAATCAAAACAGAACCTGAAGCACAATGTGAATCAGGAAGACGCCTCTTTCAGCAGTGATGGAATAATTCAGAGGAGCTCTGTCATGGCAGCAGAAGAGGAAGGAATTAGGAATTGGAGGACCCCTATTTCTCTTTTGCTCCATTCCTTTGTCTTGTTCAGCACTTCTCCTCACCACAGCACCAGCGCTCAGTATCCTGTAGTCCCTAGTAGCAGCCAAATGCATCTCCTCCATTTCCCGTGGTCTGCAGGGCCAGAATCATGCGGAAGAGCTCCCCAAACTCATTAAGGTGGCTAGTGCTGGGACAGCATCAAAATCTTGCTCTTCAGATGGCTCTTCTGACCTTACCTCTACTTATCTTTTTGTCTCTAATGGCACATTTAGTAATAAATGACCATATAGAAATAAATTATTTTGTATATAAGTTTAATTGCAATATTCTTGTCCTTTCTTTTATTTTGTCTTAGAAAGCAAGTGCCTCTTTGAAGCTTAATGTAGTCTACTACACAAAGCAGTGCTCTTTAATTTTCAAAATGAATGTATTTATTTATGTCAAAGAAAACTAACCTAAATGAGAGCAGATGCAGAAAGTCAGTGTGGAGGTTTCCTTCCTGAGACTATCAAAAGCTAGCAGAATAAGACATCAGAATAATGAGTTTTACTAGCGAAACCCACAGATACCCTCCCAAGCAAAATACTTCTCTCTAATCTCTGCTGTGACTTCTTGTCAAACATTCTGATCTTGTTCATTAGGCACCCTTTTTCATGAATGATGCCAGGTTAACATACATATTTGTCTCTTCTCATGACTATTTCACATGCCAAGTTAACATATCTAGTTATCTCTTCTCATGACTATTTCACATGAAATACGTTCTTCCTACCGATGAAATTGCTTAAAGTAGGAGACAAAATATTAAGTGCCTCTAGTAAAATGGAATTAAAGCATTTAAGCCAAAAAAATTTATATTTTGATTAATTGCGCCTTGTGTAGTATTTCATGTATGTACAAAGAGGTTGTAAACGTCCTTAACTGATGGATGGAGTGTCAAGTGCTGTTTGCCCTTACACCATTGATTTTGAAAAGCAAAAGAGAAATGGAGGAGGAGAAAGGAGAGACCGGGAGAAATAAATGGAGAATCACAAGCTCTCTGCTGTTCCTTTTTATTCCTTTACTTTCCCTGACTCCACTTTCCAAGACTTCTCAGACTAAGCTGTTTAGGGCTTAATCTGCACGGGGATAGTTATTGCTTTTTTAGCTATTGCTCTGTGAATGAATATGAAGAATTAATATAAGACAAGCTCCAAATCAGGTATGCATTTTGCTCATAGTCCATGTTTTTACCAGGGCCTGTTGAAAGAAGAAAAGAGTGATTATTTGCATAGTCAGGCTGGTTAGAGTTACAAAATTTCTCCCATGCTGGAGATTAATTGTACAGGAGGAGAGCACTGAAGAGGGATAGGGAGCAAGAGGATGGTTCCACCAGAGCAGTGTAAAGAGGAAAGAAATTTGGTGGGATTAGGGCACCTGTCTTGTACTTCAGATCCTCATATTTCTCCAAGATATATTAGCTATTTCTAATTTTATTACGGATTTTTTTCTTTTCTCTTCCCCCTTGACAGCACAACAGCAGGTGTTCGTTAATTTAAGATCTTAAATCTACTAAAAAAAGAAAAGCTTGATTGCTACCAATGCTGAGCACGGGAGTGCTCAAGGATTTTAAGGATTTTAAGGATTTTTTTGGCATTGTGTAGACCAGAGTACTAGGGAATTAGTTATATGTACAATTCTATACGAGCAAGGAAATAAGCAAGGGTGGGATAACAAATTATTTGTTTTGGCAGCATTATCAAAAATTTCCACATCTCAAGAATATTCCTTCTTGGTTTATTGATGTTTAAGGGCAAACCAAATTCAACTCGTTAAGAGATTTTTAGGTCAGAAGAGGTAGCTATCAGAAGACGTGGTAGTTTACCCACCAGAAGCAAAACTTACAGAAAATGATCTTCTCCATTGAGAGTTGGTTTCTTTGTTCTTTTGAACATAAGTTGTGACTTATTGGACAATTCATACATTGCCCAAGGGAACCATGTATTTCAAAGTTACCTGAAAAGTGTCAGCTGTTCCCCTAAATATTTTTCCTGATCTATTAATAAAACCATACATTTAAAATATGTGGTATTTTCCAGACTTAATGCCAAAGAAATGCTTTAAATTATGTCTTTTTTTTTTTTAATTCATTCATCAACAGAACGTTCTCATGTAAAAAAAAAGACTTTAGTAGTTTCTCACTGCCTTTCACATAGTACATTTTTCAAGGCTCTTCTCACTGGCTGCACCTTAAATTTCTTTGGACTTTAAGAAAAAATTACATACTTCTTATTTACATTTTAAATGTTTTCCTCAAATGTCATTTTTTCAATACAGTCTCAT
This sequence comes from Nothoprocta perdicaria, assembly GCF_003342845.1. Lineage (NCBI taxonomy): Eukaryota > Metazoa > Chordata > Aves > Tinamiformes > Tinamidae > Nothoprocta > Nothoprocta perdicaria. Next base: position 1,735,711 of record NW_020456221.1, on the reverse strand, counting down.
TGAAAATTGCAATTATTAGCTACTAGGTAGTGGAGCAAATACTGTTACTAACTGCAGTTAGCAAGAACTACCGCGACCATAAAGGTCACTTACTGTTCCTGTATAGTTTCTTGCTTATTTTCTCAATCTTGATAATATTTCATTTCCCACTGCAGATGTCAAATTTCACAACAGTCAGGTTTGTCTGCCATTTGCACATAATGGCATATATAAAAAGTATATATAAAAAGTATAATTACACATTTTTTAATATTTATGTAGCATTGAAAGATATCAGGTGAAGAGGGTGACAGAAACATTGTTATTATATTGTTGTGAATTTCATGAATGAGATAGATATGCTGTGTCTGTAGCAGCACTTGTGTCATGCTTTTAATGCTTCTATCATGAGCAGATTCTAAATCTAAACTGTATTCTTTTGTTCCAGATGAACCTTTATTTCACATTAATGCAAACTGGTATAAGAAGACATACAAAAAGAAGAAAATGCTCCAAAACAGAATTTGTAGCATTAGGCTTGTGAGTATGTGTAATCTGGATACAAAAATGAGGCCTTTTTTTCTCTCTCTCCATACATCTATATGACTTTTCTGATAGTGACGTGCTTCCAGTTCCACCAGTGGACAACTATAATTATTGCATCTTTGCTGCAAACAATAATGTGTACAATGTAAAAGGTACTGTACAGACAGGAGCAGGTAATCCCCAAAGGAAAAAAGATTCCATCCTCATGCCCCTTGCATAATAGTTTTAGCCACAGGAAATCAAACAGATTTGTCCTATTGACAATACAAGTAATATCTAACAACCAAGAGTCTTCTAAATCAATTATTTAGTTTTCTGTAGCTGTCAGGCCTCTAGATAGGTTAAATAAACCTCATAAATTATCTCGCAGTTGCTGTAAGATTAGAAGTTAATGGTTTACATTCAGCACACATTATCTACTTTGAATCACATCGCCTTCTCTTCTTGTACACATAAACATGTATTTATTTTTATATATGTAGCTGTCACTATATAAAATAGTGACAGTATATACTAAATATACTATATTAAAAATGTGTGTGAATAAAATTCACACACATATACATTCACCCTTCCTTTAGAAAAACTAACAGTCATAGGCTCTACTTCCATTAGACAATTTAACGATGGAGCTTTACAGAACCATCCTATTTTTCATGTGACCTCAAAAACAAGATAACCATTCCTCGCACATCTGCAGTCCCGAAGTGCCAATGCATTTACATTTTTTGATGTGCCTATACACATCAAAAAAAAAAAAAACCCTGAAGTGAAATTCTTGACTTGGATAATAGTGAAAAGGACCAACTGAGAGAAATTCTAACTGTATGGATAGAATAACTCAAAATTTTATGAGAAATCCAGATTCAAAGTGTTGACCTTTTTTCCTTTTAAAGCATTCTGCTATTAATAATTGCTATTAATAAGTGCAAGAGACTTGACCCATACCACAGATTTTAGTTTTAAAAGTTTTGATGGGAATTATTCACCAGTTAGCAGTTTGCACCATCATTCTAACTGGTGATATTTAGCCTTTGAATGCAGTTCAGTTTTCCTATGTGCATATGCAGTTCTTTTATGAGGCTTTCATTTAAGACGATTTCTAATATATCACTTTATAGTAAAGTTAAGTGAAATACATAAAAATTTAGTAAGCTGCAGTAGAAACGAGATGAATCGCTTAAATATATTTGTATATACATGAAAGCACCAAAAATGTTACACATAGCTTCCCACTTCAATTTACTAGCTTGCTTTCTTCTCGACGCTTCTGTCTTGTCTCCTGCTATAAAAACAAAAGCAGTGATAAAATTGAAGGCAAGAAGCTTCTGTAAAGTAAGTAGGACAAATTCTCCTCAAGCACTGATATAAAATCTTGTGTTAAATGAGGCTGAATTAATCATATTATGAAGAAACAGTGAGGGATATAGTCGAAAATGTATTAGTCAAGCAAGACATTAAATGACTCATTCTCACGGCATAAAATCTACAAATGACTGTTCAACTGCTGGTTAAAATCAATGATCTACGGTCTATACAGCACACTAATGACAGTTATTCCTGTGCAGGTATAACTGAGCTTACCAAACATCTCTCATATGAGGAGAGACTGAGTGAATTGGGCCTGTTCAGCTTGGAGAAGAGAAGGCTGAGAGGGGATCTGATTAACATGTATAAATACATGAAGGGAGAAAGTAGGGACGAAGGAGTCAAGCTCTTCTCATTGGTGGCCAGTGACAGGACAAGGGGAAATGGGTGTTAAGTTCAAACACAGGCAGTTCCATCTCCATGTGAGGAGGAACTTCTTCCCTGTGAGGGTGACAGAGCCCCGGCACAGGCTGCCCAGGGAGGCTGTGGAGTCTCCTTCTCTGGAGATCTTCCAAACTCGCCTGGATGCCGCCCTGTGCCCCGTGCTCTGGGTGTGCCTGCTGGAGCAGGGGGGTTGGACTAGGTGATCTCTAGAGGTCCCTTCCAACCTTGAAGATTCTGTGATTCTGTATCTGTATCTGTTAAAGATGAAAGTGGCCCCAAAGCCTGTTAGTTTTCATAATCTATTTCTAATAGCAATCACAGTTGAAGCATATGGCATATCTAAAGGATTAGTAATTGGCTACAGTTAATGACCACCAGCTGTGACTCAAGTGTGAGGCTTTACCTAGGAGCTCATTTATCTCAAGGGAATATCCCTCTCCTCAATTACTATTGCTCAAACAACTGTATGGCAGATATAATATTGATCTATACTCAGGGATGAGCATACAGGGCTAGGTATGCCCATACCAGCCTAGAGCAGTGCTGTTCATGAACAAAAGATCCATCAAAAATGGTTTTAGTTCTAAACTGAAGGATTTTACTATTTCCCTTGAGGTTTTCTCAGCTGCTACCTGTATTTCTAACATCGAGTGTTTCCTCTGCCTTGCACTTTGTCCACTTTCTATTTGTGACTATTTCGTTTTCTTGCCTCTCTAGTAAACCTTGTTATAATCCACGACACATTAAAGTATTCTGAAATGTATGATCATCTGCCAGCAGTTTCGTTTTTTGGAATTGTTGTTTTTTAGCATTATTTCACCTGCTGTTTCAGTATTACTAAGTATTACCTGCTCATTCTGTCCTTATAACATCTTTTCTATCCTTTTCAAAATATTTGTCATTCCTATTCCTTAGTGACACAGTGCTAAGTGTTGAAAACTGTTTTTCAGTTCTCCCATGAATAAGGATTTTCCCTTGATTCTGAATGGCAACTCTTTTTAGTACTTCTCTCTTATCCTCAGTAAAAGTAGATCTAAAACTTAGATCCAGTGAATTGGAAGAATGGTATTTTATACCAAATTTGCATGAAACTATAAATAGTTATAAATGGCTAGAAGAAGCAAGGCCATAAGAATTCAGATCCTAGTAGGAAATAAGCAAAAATATCCAGGTCTGGTCCAAAGTATCTTTTTATGTGAACTTATTGGGGGAATCACAACACAGAGTTTAAAAAACTAGCTTCCCCCCCCCCCTTTTTTTTTTTTGGTAAAGAATCAGAGATATCAGTTGAGAACATGGTCAGTATATAAAATTATTTCAAAAAACAGCCCAGAATGCTCAAATAGAGAATTGTCTACATTCTTATAATACTTTTTACAAACTATACAGAAAAAAAAAAAAAAGGTGAGAAGGATCATTAGCAGCCTTTTTAATTCAGCGTCTTGCCTTGCAGTAGGCATTAGCATATGCTTATACACAGAACGCAAGAAACAGGGATCCCAGCCCTGGGATTCTCTCCCAACTCTGCTGACTTTGTAACTGGCTGAGCTGGATGCTGCATGTGGGATATCTCCCATCAGCCATGGGCTACCGCTGCTCACAGGTGTTTCTTTTAACAGGGTCTGCTGCCTTTTGGCGCTATGAAAACCTCAAGAACTGCCACTGAAACCTGCAGAGAATGAGTATTGTGGAGAGTCGTGCACACAGAGAATGCTTGTTTGTTTCATTCAATTTTATTTGCTAGAATTGATGCCTCTAGGCTACTTATCTAAGCATTCTCTGTGGTCACTGGGCGAAAGAAGGTGTCTCTAGGCAGTAGCTTCTGTTGTCATCTGTTTGGACTGCCTTTATTCAGATGGAACCAAAACAAAAACACACATTACAAGTAGCTATTTCTTTCCATGCACTTCCAGGGTTTACTAGATAACAGGACTCCCAGCTTTAGACAAATAGGTGAAAAGACTTGCATGTGAACAGTGTTCATGGATCACCACATACCATCTGCTTTTACTGGCTACCTTCATCAGCAGGGCAGGACAAGCACTCAGAAACGTGGAACAATTTACATCTGTTTACCTAGGTCACATATTTTTTTAAAGGCAAATTATCTGTATATTATGCAGTGGAACAGAACAGAGCTATCAGAAATAATCTGTTCTGTTTGGATGTACCTAGAAACACTGGAAGCAGCAGAATGGCATTTCAGTGTCATATTAAATCCAGGGCAACAACTAGAAAGCCTAGAAATCCTCAGTTATTCTGTTAATAGGACTACAGATTGGAAGTGACCACAAGATATCCTTTTGCCAATTCCTCAGTAGCAGAGGGATGCTTCAGGTAAATAAGGAGTGGAAGACTTATTTCAAGAAAAGCATTGAATATATTTAGAGAAAAAAAATATGTTCGTATGCAGAAAATACATTTCATAGGAAATGCAAGACTGACATATGTGTCACCTGAGGGTCCAATGACCAGGAAAAACTGCAGTCTGTTGCAAAGCAAGTATTTACTCCCAGAAGCACAAGCCCATTGAGGGGCTCTAGCCTCAACACCAGTGAAATAGCACACCTGCAAGTCTGCCAAATCTCTTGCATTGCAGTGGGAATTAAGGCAGTCTAACACATCTCTTAATGAGAACCTGTGTTCAGTACACTGAGACTGCTAGGTGATACACTTTCTAGCTACAGGCAGCTTATACATTACTTACGTTCTCCTTCACCTAAACTTCCAGTTTGTTAAGCATGCAGGAAAACTACAGGGTTCTGTTTATGCTAAAACAAAACAAAGCAAAAAAACAAGAAAGACTTAGGTCTGAATGTGCAGATTTAATATTACTAGAAAGATTCTGGTGAACATTGGTTGTTGGTCATTCTAAGTCAAGGTCATAACTTAAAATGGAAATTTTGATACAGTAGTGCATCATCTTTATTAAAAGTTCTGACTCATTTTTTAATTTTATATTTCTTCAAATATATAAAAATTTCAAGGCCTAAACCCAATTTTGTTTTAATAGAAAGAAAAAAAAACTTATTTAGATATCTGCCCCATCAATGATTAATACAGACAAGAAAAGTGAACAATGAAATGTTTGCTTTTGAAAAACCTAATATTTACAGATTTTTTTTAAATGCACTACCACAAGAAAGTCCAAGTATCCTGCAGCAATCAAAACTTCAAGTTATGTATTACTGAAGTCTAAACAAGAATGAAGTGTATTGCATCAGGCATAAACACATACACCCAATCCACACAACCAGAATGGATGTAACTGATGTAGAATTTCTGGTCTCTTACTGCACAAGGAAAACCTTCTACATTTCTTATATGTCTTTATTAAGCTTTAAAGATGGTATGAGATAAATGGCTGATTATTAAGAATGCCTGAACTGTTGATTTTTTTAACAGGGCGTAAGCCCTGTATCTCATGCTACAAAACCCCCCAAATCTTGTAATATATATAACACAAAGTACAAATACAGCAAGAAAATTTTCCACAGATAACATTTGTACAAATCACTAATAATAAAATCAACATAAAGATGAGGCTCAGACTGAAAATATTTTGGAACACTCAAAGGATTTGCAGTCACTGGAGATAATTTGTCTGTTTACATTCATCTTGTAATGTGATAAAGAAAGGACTGGTTTTATCTGGAAGTAGTAGGCAGCATGAGAGCAAATGGAAAAGGTATCCAGACAAATTTTTAGAGTAGGCACTCATCTATCTTGGGAGTGATGCCCTTCATTGAAAGCCACTCTGCAGTTCTGACTGCATCTTCTAACAGACAAAAACTAAACCCCTTTGCAGAGGCCAGCACAAGCAATTCTGTCTTGAGGACTCATGTGTGCTTGAAGCAGCATACATTGCTGCAAAATAAATACTTTTTTCTTGATCTGTTATTGATTATTGAATGCCTGGAGACTCTTCCCAAGACGGAAATCCATTATGGTGCACTGGAGTATAAACACTGTTAACCCCTAAACAAGTTCTCTGTGGTCAGTTTTATTTTCTGAATCAAAAGAAATCAGAAGAGGGAAAAGAAAAAGATGTTAGTAACAACATACTCAAATGCAAGATTAAGCATTAATGACAAAACACTGTGAGAGCTGGTATTTGATTGTAGGCAGGCTGCTCCAATCATCTCTGTATCATTATCAGTGTTGGAACATAATCCACAGTAACTGCTGCCTTTGTAACAAGCAAATAGGCTATGAGTTTCGTTCCTCCCCCAGCACCCACTTTGGCGGTTGTTCTGCAAATGTTACCCCATTTGTGCACATAAACCCTGAAAAGGGGGCCTTCTGATACGAAGTAATTTTCACAGCTCCATTTTTATGAGATGCACAATTTATGAAGCAATTTGCATGCTATTTTATTCTTGACAGACAAAAAGCTTTAAAGCCCAATTATGAGGAACACCCCTACAGCATGTGAACACAGAGCAGGGTAGAAACGCCTATGTGCCCATTCCTCAATTGGCTGCTCATAGGTCTGAATCACTGTTCTTACATGGACTCAGCATTACAGTTAATGGGAGCTTATGCAAAGAGGATTGAAGTGAATTTTAAAGCAATCTTCTTTCTCCTGCCTCACCTGCTTTTTTAACACTTCCCTCAATTTTGTTGCTAGTGAACCTGTTCAACATCCATTCATAGTCTTATTTCACAACATCTGTAGAGTACCAAGGAGATATAATGTTTAGCTATTAGTCACAGCACAGATTATATTGTCAGAATTGTAATCACCTGCAAAAATCTTGCTTGAAAAGTTACATTACACAAACATCAGATCATTCTTTCTTCCCTCTCACTCCCCACAAATGACATCTTTCAGAAGAAGACACCACTTTTACAATTACTTCATAACTTTTATTATTGTTGGCAGCATTTATATCTGAGAAAACCAACATGGGGACATGTCACTGGAGGGTTGTAATAAGCAGACTGCTTGCTTAGAGCACAGAACATTGGGGTTTCATTTGTTATTACAGATTACTCCACAGGAATCATCCTAAGCATGCTTCTGGTGGATGACATTTTCTACACTGTAAAACACTTGCCAGGGCCAAGCAGTTGGCTAGAGAGTTTTGTTAGATTTTAGTAGTGAAAGTAAAGCCAGAACTTCATAGACTTTATGACTCATTTATATCAACATCTTGCATAGTGAAAGCTCAGTTTCTAATCACAGAAATTATATCTGGAAATACTTAACTCGTATATTTCTGTAGGTAAGAATTAGTGATGTAAAATAATTCTGCTTCTTTAAGATACTCTGTACCTTTGCTAAACAGAAGAATGCCCACAGATAGAATAACTGTCTATTTTTCTTGGCCTTAGTGGGACTCATAGACGGATATTGGGTCTCTGTAAGATGGATAGAATTACTAAAAGAACCTGGCCTCGGTGAGTGGCATTCTCCCAAGAGCTAATCTTAATTCTACCACACTGGAAAGCAAGCTGTGATATCATACTGAAAATAAATTGAAAGTCATTGCAAAGTTGCAAACTGCTCGGAGTCTTACAAATGTATGATGTTAATACAAATTACTTTCAGAGAGTAGACTCAGCAGTTTGAGTACCAACTATGATATCAAGAAGGTTGAAGAGTACAAAGCAGATGATAGCTTTTTGTTTACAAAAGAGCTTTATGTTTACAGAAGAGCTATTTCAGGGGTAACCTGACTGTACCACTGGATTAGATTCAAGTAAATACATAAGCATTGCATGTGGAGCCATATCCAAATGACTCTTGTCCATCAGTCTTCAACAAAAGAGGAAAGGGTAACTGATGCTGAAGTGTACATGACTGGAACAAGAAGTGAGTTCTCCTGAATGATACTTTAGTTTAGCTTATCTGGGAGACATGAATACTACAATGTAATTTATATTGGCATGCATATTTGCGTTTATATTTGCATTTGTTTTATTCAGCAGTTCAGGAGGAAGTGACTTCAGTGTATCTTGAAAAAAAAATATTCTCCTTTGCCTGATCTACAAGCTATGAGAAATATCATACAGTAAAACTATATCTCTAATATTGAAATTGAGAATTGAAACAGAGAATAGCATCAGGAATCTAAATAGCTAATTAGATATGTAAATACATGCTTCCCAATTGTAGCCACAAGTACCTACGTTTTGGGATACTCACCCATTGAAGCCAGTCTTCCCCCTCACTTTGAACACGCACATGACTCCCCCAGAACTCATCTTTAAATCAGTCCTGGCTTTGCTGTAGCCCCTACTGGGGCACTGGAACAATTTGTAAATTCCAGTGCAAGGCACACCTTTCACACCTTATACCACAGATAAAATAGGAAGAGATTTCTGTGCTGTAATGGACTATGTTTACTAACAGTAAGCAACAAAGACAGCCTGTATACATCCATGCTGATACCATTCCCACAGCTTTTTAAAAAACATTTAAAAAACTGTCAAAGGGCTCATAGATACAGTAAAAGAAATAATATCAATTATTTATAATATATTTATAAATTTCAGTAAGGCAAGCTACTCTTCTACACCAAGAAAGGCAATAATACTCTATTTCTTTTACTGTATTTCTCTCCATTTCCAAATTCATTTCAAATTTATGCTTGAAGCTGACAAGATTCTATAAGCCTAAATATGATGTTACATTTTCTTACCTGAGCTTCTCTCATCTCTTCTTTCTCTGTCCTGTCAGGCCCTGTTGCTCTTTAACCTTTTTTTAACCTCCTATTGATCTCTTATACTTGGGAATTAGATAGTCAAAAAGAGAAAGATATATTTCCTAGTGTAAATTTAGCACAAGTGACATGAAAATAACTAGAAGTCAATGAAACATAGGATGTCACAATAACAGCTTTTACAACATTATTTTCCACAAGATAAATGTTCCTGACAATGCAATTTGATAACACCAGCTAGGGCTGGGATTTCCCACTTAAATGGGGAATTTTCCCACTCAACTGACCTGACCACAGAGGAAACATGTTAAGGACACAATTACTGGATTCATAATTAATAAATCATTATTAATAAGTACAAGTATTTATTAGGATAAGAACTACAGAGACCCAAGTTACTTCAAAAATGATCCAGGAAAATAGATCTTGTTGTTCCTGAGACTGGAGATAAACCAAACCAGGAAGGTAGCCAGGCAGAGGTTGCAGCTGAAACAGTTGGCTCAGCTGAAGAAAAAAATGGAGGCAGCAAGTGAGGGATAGCCAAAAGACTTTCAAAAGCATAAATCTATTTATATTTAGTACTGTTTTTCACATTCTAAAGGAAAAGTGGACATAAAATTAGCCATTGTTATCATATCTCACAAAACTTACAACTTTTAACATCTGTAAAAATTTATCATTAGCAGCACCTACTAGGTATTTCAACTAAGTAGGTTCCTATTGATTTTTTTTTCTAATTACGGCTTCTTCACAGGCCAGCTGACTTAGATGAGTACATCAATAACTTGACATCTAGAGGAAGTAATCTGGAAATTGCTTATGAGCTATTGCATGACTAACATTCAAAAATGCTTTCAATTAGGCTTTTGATGTCCTTTGAGTTAATGTAACATTGCTTAAAATTATTTAGATATTTTTATTTATTTATTTAGCTGAACAATACCCCATTTGGAAGGTCCATGGAAGAAAACTTAAGACCTCTAGTATCTGGACCTGGTAAAATTAATTAGGAAGTATGTTCATGTAATTTCATACATTTTGAGGGGTACCCATCCTTAAGGTATGAAAAAAGGGGGACCTGTTGTTTTCAATTTGCTTTATTTTTAAGTGCCCCAAATTTTCATTCATCTGAACTGGGATTTCTAAATTGGTAGTAGAATTTTGGGACTGGTCCATTGGTTACAGCTTAATAGCAATCCTTTTTTGTAGGTCTTCCAAGGACTATCATTTTCCAAAGTAAATCAATGATTGTTAGGAAAAGGATGGAAATAATGTAATTGAAATAGACAGAGCTTCTCAATTGCCTTTAATGAGCTCCTTTAGAAATAAGAGATTGTAGAATATCTGAGTATCTAATTCTTGATCTGAAACTAGAAACAAGCAGCTAACTGTGGATGAAAATTTCAGATATGTTATGATATGCAACTTACAGTTAAAACTACAAATACTTTTGACTCATACACAGGAACATTCATCAATTTAAGCACAAAAAGGCTATGTTGCACTTACTAAAGATGCATTAACAGACTCAAGAGAAATAAGATTCTGCTAATGAGAATTACATCCTTATATTTCTTTTTGCCTGTTGTTTTATTTTAACTTGCCACTCGAGCTTTGAATTTCTTAAAGAGGGGGAAAGAACTGGTGTTCTTAACTGTGTAAAAACAGGAGAGCAGAAAAACAATTAATATACCAGATTCATCACCCAGATTCAGGCCAAGATATTTTGAAAATCAGGCCTTATTATTAATTTTATTAGGGCATCTACAAACACAGAAGCACAAAATTACAAGTTCCTTGGGAATTCCTGGCCAAAGCTTCAAGCAGCATGTATGACAGGAGAGATGGTTTTTTACCTGGATAACAAATGCCTATCAGCATGCAGATGCCTTCATCTTTCCTGAATACAAATGCGAACAACTCATAAAGATAATTTTAGTGTATAAATTATCTCTCTGTAAGTTTTTTCCAATTGGGATTCAGAATTATTTTCTAATCAAAAACAAAATGCATAGCATATTTGTACCAATTAGTTACCAATGTATTTATCTACTTTAAAGATAATATGCATATTAGGTAATGCCACAGACTTATAACACATATCAAATTGGTATTTCAATAAAATACCAAATGATGAATACAGTGGAATAACGTAAAAATCCTGTTTTGAACATCAATGACAGTTTTCTTCCCTCGCAGCAGGTGCAGCTCAAATTCAGAGTGCATATATTGCACCACAATGGTTGAGATGTCCCAGTAGTGACCAGTAAAGGTAAGGAGAGAAGACAAAGGCACAGTCAATCACTCAGCAAGACTTTTCCCACCACACTCAGGCAGTTTCTCACAGTCTTTATCTTTGGGTCCTGGGCAAATCTATCTCATCTTGAATCTGTGTAGGACATTGGCACCTGTGCTATCTTTCAGCAGTAAGTTCCACAGCTGAACACTCTTCATACAAAATGTATTTAAAGTAAATACCTAATAACTTTATGTAATGACTCGGAGGTTTTTGTAGGAGAAAAAACAAGTTTTTGATATCTATTCCTTTCACAATAGACAAATATGTACTGTCATAGTCCCCTCACAATAATCTTTTCCAGGACAGAGATTTAGTGCATATAATTTGTCCTGCTGCAGAAGCCTGTAGATCTTTCTATATTGCTGTTTTTGTATCTTCTTTTAATTCTAATATTCTTTTGGAGATCTGGAGATGAAGTGATAGAATCACAGAATGGTTGAGGTTGGAAGGAACCTCTAGAGATCATCCAGTCCAGCCCCCCTGCTCCAGCAGGGACACCCAGAGCACGGGGCACAGGGCGGCATCCAGGTGAGTTTGAAAGATCTTCAGAGAAGGAGACTCCACAACCTCCCTGGGCAGCCTGTGCCAGGGCTCTGTATATCTGTTTATAATAGCTGAACTATAATATGCAGAGAGTTCTTGTACAGTAGCATAGTTTTATGGATAATTTCTTATCTAATAATATTAACCATTAAATTTGCTTTTTGATTGTTCCTCAGCTGGCTTTTGCATGGAGCTTCCCGTGGTAACTTTTTTTTTTTCTGAGTGATAAAATTAGTACTAAGTTCTCTATCTAGAGACATTTTCTAATGTCTCTAACAAATATTCATGCAGGTTAATATTACTGATCTTCTGCAAAAAGCCATCCTTAGAAAGGTTCTACCAATATCTTAGCGTAAGCGCAATTTTATTTTGCATCCGCTCCCATTTTGAAGTGTAAAATGTACCAATGGCTTGCAGAGACTACAAAGCAGTCTATACACTGCAAAATTATAGGGCTGAGTTTAGACAGCAGATCAAAGACAAAGACTCCAGTTCTTTTAATACAGGACAAATTTCAAGAAAATGCATTTTCTGTTTAAACATCCATGTTTTTCCTTCTCCCCTACATGTACACACACATACTTGCTGATAAATTACAGCAACATATGCCTGGAAGAACAAAGATACCTACGTTTGGTCAGAATTTAAAACATTTACTAATCATCCATATAAACTCTAAACACTGCAAATATTGCCATGTTATGACCCTGGTAAGGGCATTACATTTCACTGTAGTCCATTAGGAATAAGTTCCATATGCTTTGATTTATTTTAATCTGTGATGTGTGGGTCATAGAAGATTTAATTTACTTAAAGAAGGATGGGCTGAGATGTCTCCCCACCTGATTTGTTTGGATGTACTCAAATATAAGCTCAAAAGTTTTATTTTCTTTTTCTTAAAGTGCCTGCATGGTCTTCTCCTCTACCAACTTTCATGAAATATTTAGGAAATTAATTTTTGAGACCTGTATTCCCTTGATTAATGTGATTGAAATTCATCAAGAGATTAGCAAGTAATTAGAATTCTTGGACACCATATCCCAAGCAAATTTATTTTTACGAAATATTTTCTCTTGCAGCAGCTTTCTCCCGAGCTAGATGGCTTACAGTTTGTTTATCTCTTTCCTTATACTATGGTATTTGAAGTGGGACACAGCAAGATTTTTATAAATTTTATGACTCTTTGTAAGAGTGGCAGCAAATGATTTGCTCAGCCCAGCAAAAAGATTTGACCTTTTAATTATTGCCTAACGGACAATCCTCATTCCTACAAATCACATCATATGTTCCCATGTAACTGGGACAGGACTTTACTGTGGGACAAGGCACATTGTTACCATGATTGAATGCTTCAGTTAGAGAATACCAAATGAATATACTTGAACATCACTTCACAAGTGAAGGCTGAGATGCAGAACAACTGATGTGAGAAAGAAACCATGGACCAATCCATGGACTGAGCTGATCTTCACACTCTATCAGGTAACTGAGGAGAACAGGCAGATGTCACAGTGCAGCCCTCAGGGACCTACAGCCTCCCTAAAAGTACCCTCCCTGATAAAGAAGGACCACGATGGAGGTTGTTTTCTACACAGCATCTTAGTGACAGGACAAGAGGTAATGGTTACAAGTTGAAACACAGGCAGCTCCATCTCCATGTGAGGAGGAACTTCATCACTGTGAGGGTGCCAGAGCCCTGGCACAGGCTGCCCAGGGAGGCTGTGGAGTCTCCTTCTCTGGAGATCTTCCAAACCTGCCTGGATGCCGCCCTGTGCCACATGCTCGGGGTGTCCCTGCTGGAGCAGGGGGGTTGGACGAGATGATCTCTAGAGGTCCCTTCTAACCTCAACTAGTCTGTGATTCTGTAATTTGTCTTACTGTTTTTCCTGAAGTTCAGGTAGGCTTAGTAATTAATTTTTCCTCTGCATTTGTAACATGCCAGAAGATTTAGATTTCCTTGTTTAAAGCATAGTAGCTTGCCATTTTAAACATACCAAAGCATGATTAAGGACCAAAAGAAACATGACTTTTAACACGAGATTAGTTTTGCGCAAGCTAGTTCATGCTTAATGAATTGGAAGAAAAATGCTAGGATTTAATAGCATTTCCAAGCTGAGTATTTCACAACACTTTCCACTGGCCTATCTTGCTTTCCTGTTTTCATCCAGACTTGTTTTAATCCGTAAGTTTTCTTATTTTCCTACTGTTAGCTGAAGGATTACCAGCAATACCAGTACCTAACACTGTCCTGTATGTCCATTGGCCTGGGTAGAAAGTTGACGTGGTGCAAGAGGTAAAGTTTTGCTCTCTTCTGTTTTTTTTCTCAGCATGTTTGGTTTCCAGATTTACGTACCTCACAAGGCAATGCAATTCTGACACAAAGCTCTACTATCTGTGCCTGAAGAGATAGAGACAGTGCAATATTCAGGCTTACTCTGGTACGCATACTGCTCTTTGTCATCAAACACTTCAAACATAAGCATTCTCCAAGTCCAAATGCATAATCATAAAGTAGAATCCTGTTGGGAAACTGCTTATCACAGTGGCAGCAGGCACTGCACTAACTGAGCAGCCTGTGATGGTATAAAGCAACTTCATGGTAGGCTGCAGGGGATTAAAAAAATAGGAACACAGATGCTGTACTGGGTGGGATCACACATTGGTCTGCACAAGGGCTAGAATACCCATGACTGATGTTAATTATACACCTAAGCAATACTCAAAGTGTTGAAAAATGTACCTTCATGGAATCAAAAAACAACACGGTGAAGTTGAAGCAATTCTTTCTCTTTGCTTCCATGCCTCATCATTTAATCATGAGCTCATTTGACTAATAGTTAGAGGATTCTTATTGTCAGTGTTGTAACCCTTGACACTAAATTCCTGAAGGAGCTAGAAACTTTATCTAATAAAGATGCAGTACATAGTGTGCAATAATGTGTCACCTTTCATGTGAATTGTTTCTCTTTCATCCAGTATTATGATATGCATTTGAATATTAGGTCAAAGTACACAAAGAATTAGTTTTTACTTTTTTTTTCTTTGATAATTATGTTTTCTACTTTTTGCTGTTACCCTCAGCAAAAGCATTTTTGCTAGGTAATTCTTTTCACAACATTGATTCCTCCCCATTGTCAAATAATAAGATGCCTCATTCCATCCTCACCCATTCAAAAAGGCAGTTATTGTGTGCATGTCTAATAGATACAGTATTTTTATTTGATAACCTTATAGTCAAAATATTGTGCATCATGTACATTTTTAAGTATACATTTTAAAATGTAATATCTAGGCAGACTGCAGATTTCCCTGCGTATTTTTTCTCCTCTTTCTGAAAAATAATCTGGATTGCACCTTCTGCTCGGCCCTTCATAGTTCTAGCATGTGGAAGTGTTATTATTTCTCCAAATTCTACACACACAAAGCACAAGAAAGAGAAGAGTTTGGGACTCATGCTTTTGTATGTAACCCGCAGGAAAGCGGAAGAGGGAAAATAAAGAGATGAAATGGCGAGAGACTCCAAGGAGCAGTTAGTTACCTCCTATTTAACAGCAGAGTTGGACACAATGCAAAGAAAAAAAATATCACAGGATTCCTAAGCAAGTGTATCCACAGATAGACAGGGCATAAAGCTGACTAGAAGAGCCTTCTCCTGCTGAGCTAACAACTCAATGAGGAGACAAAAAGGTAGTAGTCCTTAGGAAATCACAAATTACTTTGCTATTTCAAATGTTATTTAAAACAACAGTATTGTCATTATAAACAACAATGATAAACTTTAGTAGTTCTAGCTTGTTATAACAGCAGATACTAAATCTGAGACAAATTCCATATCTTTTCCTCAGTTAGAATTAAATCCCTGGGTATTGCTTAGTGTCCTTCACTTAACTGAAGTTAAGTGGAATTGAGAAGGCTCTGCACCTTGCCAGGATCCAGTGATTTCTCATATTCATAATCCCAAACCTTTTCCATTATCTCAGTGAGTGGGTGGTATTCCTGGTTAGATTAATCACTTCCCCCCGTCCCTTCCCCATTGCTAATGTGATTTCTCTTTAGTTGCATTTTAAATTAAAAAACTAAATGGCTTCCAGCTATGGCTGAACACGAAGTAAAGTAGATGTTTCTTGCTCTATTTCCTCTGGATGAGTCACCTAAATTGTTCAAACAGAAGAGTTACATATACAAATAAGAATGAGAAGGTCCTTGTTGGGAATAATTCAATGAAACAAGCAGATTCGTCACTAGGAATGACTGGAATGTCTTATATTTTATTATATTCTCCGTCAAAGTTATTTTTATTTGTTGGGTGTCTCCTCTTTCATTTCATCAACCTAGTTTTAACAGAAAATAAAACCATACAATATTTTAGATTACATAGGAGATTTTAAAGAATCCGAAATGATATGTACCAGATAGACCACATACTCACAAGCCCAAAGTACCTTGTAGCTTAACTTTATAAAGTGGCCAATTAAACTCTCTAAGTGTTTGTATGGGACTATCTAGCAGGATAGATCTAGAAAGTCTATATGTGTGAGTGAAAACACCAACTCAGGATGTTGACAGGACATAGACAGAATATGGACTATTAACCCCAGCCTAACAACTTGGCTAGATGTATTTTGCTTCTAATATGTGCTCAGATGACAAGGTCTTGGATTTGCTCTTCCTTGGGCATGCCTCCTCTGTGCATGACGGTTAAGGGAGTGCATCGGTATCTCTACTAACTTCCTAATTGAGCAGCTAATCTCAATCCAGTCTGCCCAAACAAATTCAACAAACATTAATTTTGGTGGCAACATCAGGCACATAACTCCTGCCATCCAGTTCTGTATTTTCCCTAATGGTAGTGATGCAATTTTTTGCATGGTTGTGCAGTGAACTAGACCTTCTTACTGGGCTATCTGGACCATGTTTCGCTAAGCCAGTTTGCTGTCTAAAGACAATCTTGCTAATAGGAACCAGCACAGCTAGCTGTGAATGAGAAATTAGGAATAGCAGAAAAGAATTTGATCTATATTTGCAGGATTCTCATATCCAATTTTTTTCAGATGAAGGAAGCTTATCAATACAGGCAATGTATGAAAAGAGTCTTCAAACTGCAGTATATGAATCACTCCAAAGTGCTAAGGGCTTGGCACATGGCCAGAAGCTGCAGCTTCTCTGCAGCCAACAGTGGGTGACACATGACCACCACTGATGCTGAATGTGGTGCCCAAAGGAGAAAACAAACAAATAAAAAGAGAATCCCTGACTAGTACTGCTTACTAGTGTTGAAACCACAAGATTACTGCCTGACAGACACTGTCATTTCCCTTTGCAAAAATGGTAAGAAATACATTGTGCAGACACTGAACACATTACCACATAGCAGCTGTTTCACATAGCTGTGGGCATACTCCTGTGCAGTGCTAGACACTACATTAAGTTACCCCACAATAACAAAGGGAAAGAACTGCCTTGTCTTTGTGATAAAGTAGGTGCAATTCTGTATCAGAGTTTGTCATGCTGTAGATTCAAACCCCGTTTATCTCACCATAATGTGTACTGCTGTCTGTAAGTTTGGACTTTGGAACGATTAAGTTTTTATTTTTCTCTTCTTAGTATAAGAAGACAGAAATCTTTCCAGAGTCAAGAAAGGTCTTGATTTCTGGTAAACTCTTCAGCATGACTCTAATTACATTCAGCTTTAATATCAGCTCACAAAGGCACACTGCACTTTGATTTAGCAAAATGAAGGCTGGTAGATGGCCAGAATTTGAATTTTGTTAAATATCATTAGTTATCCTCAGAAGTGCTGTCTCTGTGCTATTCTGAGGTCTGAATATTCAGATCAATTAGAAGAAGATCTCAATTTGCTAAAAGACCATGTAGCTGGAGAATGAGATTTGCTCATCATTGCCAAAAGATAGAGCATGGGCCATTATATAATAACATGAGATTTTAATGAAATCCAGGGTTCAGTGATAAAATTTTCTGAAATTGATGCTGTCAAATCAGCTAGTGATGAACAGATCAACTGATGGCAACTTCCAGATACTATCTGGGCTGTCTTTAATTTGTCGTCATTAGACTTACTGATTCTAAGCATTTTGATTGGAAGCAACGGTGGTGCACACAACTGACTCACAACAGAGTGTGTGCAGTAGGTGTGCATTATGGTTTCTGTTGGTGGCATCCAGTTCAGCTTTAACCTTGCTCAGGAGGACAGCTGGAATTTTCCAGTAGTTTCTGTAGACAAACCCAGTTTACTGTGTAAATGGAAAATTACAATTATAGCAAGGGAGATGAGTCAGCCTGTCCTCATGACTTCCAAGTATTCCTGCGAGAGTAGACCCCAAAGCAGATTGCAATGGGAGATACAGCTCATCAGATTCTCCCAGAACTCTGCATTTGAATCAGTGATACTATGGGACAGGGTTGCCAGTGTCTGTAGGGTCAGGAAACAGACATTTCAGAAATTCCAGTTCTTGCTATGGTTCTTACAGTAAAAATATTTACTAGAATGGATAGCCTAAGAGTTATAGGTAGATGCATCAAGTCCTGTTTGTGGGGTTGTTGGTTTTTTTTTTTTTTTTTTAATCTCCCAGGGAAATAGCAAGCATATATGTGTGCATAGGATGGTTTTAACAAAGAAATCCTTTCAGAGCAAGATCACCCTAGCCAGTTTCTGTTTTACAGTCACCAGTCTCTCAGAGATATGCAGCCTTGCCAGCCCTGGAATCATGCAGATGTTCAGCCAACTTATGAGAAAGGTCAGAATCTTAAGGGCCTGAAATCACAGACCTGGGGTCCTTCAGAATCTGCCAAAAGCACATTTCCCCACCACTCAGCACTTGTGGGAACAACGAAGCGTCACATACATATTAGGGTAATCAGGCTGCAATTTCACTCTCAAAGAAAATCATAATGAAGAAAACTCATTCCAGCACAAAACCATTGCAGAACATTTCATCGTATATAACACTTTGGTTAGTAGTTCAATGTTTTAAAATCTCTGTGACCTTACTTGCAGTGAGTTGGGAAGTGTCTTCAGGCATCACATTGATTGCTGTCATCAAAGCCATTGAATACTACAGAGCTTTGGCAAAGGTGAAGCAGACTCTGCAAAGGCCAGCTGGCAAATTCAACAGTGTTGTGCCCATGTTGCTTGGTTTACAGAAAATTCTCCAAAACCATCCCTCAGGAGTTACAAAATATCAGTGTGTTGTAAATACTCCTTTTAAAAACATAAAATAATCATTCTTCTTTGTGAATCCTAATCACATTGGGTTCTTAATAAAGCAACATTTTATTCTGAGGATTTTCAGCACAATGTAGAGGTATGCTTGCACTGTCCTGTACATCATTATGACAAGATAGGCTTGTCACTATTGTTAGGATCTCAAAATACTTTCTAAAAATAGCCACAAGTGTCAGTTATCAGTCTCTGTTTAACAAAAATGCAATTTTATACTCTTCAGTACTTGTAAGACTCACTGCTTTTATAATTTCAGATTTTATTTACCAGCACATAAATTATAGCACAGTTAATTAAAATACATGGTATTTGCCTCTACACTTAATCTACAGTTTTGTTTTAAATTGATAGAACTGTGTCCATATATTTTGCTGATAATACTATGAACATATATTTTTAATATAATTTGATTCATGCTTTTTGAATTCAAGAAAAAACACAATAGAAAGCACACCTAAGACATTAACCATAACCCATAGGTAGCTGCATTACTTTCAAAGTCATCCTTCCAGCTTTGTCTTTTCTTTCCTCTCCCCGTACATATATCATCTCTCTTCCTTTTTCCTCCTCTTCCAACAAATAATTTACAGACTCTCCATATCAGTATACATACTTCTATTTCCATCTAGTAGATATCTACTATATCTAGTAGATGTATAAATATAAAGAACAGATACCAAACAGCAGATGAGTTCTTAAAACACACAATTAAAAACAAATGTTTGCATTAAAAGTAAGTAAAAGTTCCTTGTGTTTAAATTCCTTGAACTAAAAGGAAACCAGATGCAGATATCCAGCTACAGATCATTGGTAAAACAGCAAAGTATATGGTACACAGCAAAGACTCCATATCACAGACCATCTTGAAATGGTCTATAATTCTTTGAACTGAACTGACCTTTATAGAATGGTCTATAATTCTCTGAACTGGTATAATTCTTTTAATTAGGTCCTTTATATTTGTTGAACTGTTTTTTACATAATCACTCTGTCAGAAATGACTATTTTAAAGAAATAATTTCTCTGCAGATAGTTACAAAAATGTTACCAAAGTTCCAGAAAAAACAAGGTGGCCCTTTGACTTGTGGCTAAATCAAGGCTGAAAGTCCTCAGAATATATATCTCTGCTGAACAGAAGATTAAGTAAATAATTAGCTGCTGCTTTGCTGCTATATAGTTCATTTTCCCACCTTAGCCACCAAGCAATGTTTGAAAATGAGCAAGTTGTTGTTCGTGAAGGGTTATTCACTTCTCTGCCTATTGCTGATCCGTCCTATTAGAAAATGAGCCATTATACAATCAGAACATCATTATGGTTGAAAAAAGACCTTCAAGATCAAGTCCAATCACAAACCTTCAACACCCTGCCTGCAAAACCATGTCTCTAAAGGGCTTCATCTTCATGTTTCTAGAACACTGCCAGGGATGGTGACTCCACCACTTGCCTGGGCAGCCTGTTCCAATGCTTGACCACTCTTTCCTTTCAGAAATTCTTCCTAATGTCTGATGTGAACCTCCCCTGCTGCAACTTGATGGCATTTCCTCTTGTCCTATCTGCTGTTATTTTGGAGAAGAGATTAACCCCCTGACTCACTACAACCTCCTTTCAGGTAGGTGCAGAGAGCAGTAAGGTGTCCAGTGAGCCTAACTCCAGCCTAACTAACCCCAAGACCCTCAGCTGCTCCTCATAAGACCTGTGTTCCAGCCCCTTCAGCAGCTTCATTGCCCACCTTTGGACACGCTCCAGCACCTCCATATCCTTCTTGTAGCCAGAGGCCCAGAGGCCCATGGAAACCCCTCGTCAATGGCATTGAACAGCTCCCAGGAAGTCCACTGGAAAAGTGCCAGAAGAAACATTAACAGTTCCAGAATCTGCAGTAATACAGGAATCACAGGAAGTAATGAAAAGCCTCAGTGAACCAAAATTTAAGAAGATCAAAAGACTACCATCACTATTTACATTTACTATTTAAGAGACCCTCTAGTGTCTTAAAACCTTCTAAAAACTCTTAAAATCTCTAAATATTTGGCCATCCCAAACCTTATGGGTTCCTCTGGTCAGTACATTCAAGTTGTCCACACTAAGCGGAGCAAGGCAGCAGGGCTTCTGCCTGACAGAAATGCTTTCCTATCTGTCTCCTCTGCTCCTATTTCAGCCATTGGTCACTTCATGTTTTTCAGGCTAATGTTATCACAGCTACACCTCCACTGTCCCTGCTATATAAGTTGAACAGGATGCTGACTATTCCAGTAAGACTTTTATTATTTCAATGCCAGAGTAGTATTGCTGTCTGCATTTCTTAATGTTATTGTTTGCGAGATAGACCTCTTTAGAGTGAGACACTACATTAGAATGCAGAGAACCTCAGCTTTATTCACAACTATCCAGCTATTACCCTGCCAAAAAAATGTACCTCTCTAGCCCTGTCAGTCAGCAGGTAGTCCTCAATAAGAATACCATTAATTTCGCACTTCCCTAATGTGGATGTAATAGCTGTCCTGACAAAATCCCACATCCACTTAGGAATTTTAATTTCTAAACATTGTTCTTTAAAAAAGTAACCATTAGAGTAGCAATAAAATGCAGTGGTTCCCCACCAGCTATTCTACTCAGTTCTAATAAACTCAATCAAAGTTCTTCAGGCTTTTAGTTGACCTAGTAAGATAGTGTTCTCCGAGTAACCACTGCAGAAGCCCGCTGATAACAACACAGAGCACATGTAGAGCTAATAACCAGCAAAAGTCTCTAGTCATTTCAGGAAAACCTGTTGTGCCTGCATTGTATTAAATTCCTTCTCAGTAGTGCTTTGAAGAAATGATTACTTAAGTATTATAAAATGCTGTTCTATATGCAACCTAAGTACCACCAGGGACACTAAAAAAAAAAAAAAAAAAAAAAAAAAAAAAAAAAAAAAAAAAAAAAAAGAGAGAGAGAGAGAAAAAAAGAACGAGCAGGGAGATTGTGTGGGAGAAACTGCAGCCAAAGAAGGAAAATATATTGCTCTGAATTTCTGAGTGCCTGAATCAAGAGTTAGACTCTAACTTCTCCTCCATGTCTAAGAACACACACACTTCTGGGAAATTAATTCTCTCTAGAAACACGATAAAATTTCATATATGACTTTTGATTTTGATGTCCTGATCATTTGATTATCTGGTGTTTGTAGCTTGAATAGTATTTCCTTATGTGCTTCAATGACTGCAAGACAGTTTGTGTGCTTCATTCTCACTGCACAACTTCCCTCAAGGCTTTTTGATTTCCTGGAGGAGACAGATGTTTGCTAACTGAGGGGTTATTCTTTCCATTTTTTTTCCTCTTCCATTTTTGCAAGCAGTCCACATTTGAAAGACTTCATTAGCAATTTAGTAATGGGCAAAACAGCTTTGGCTGTTTCGAAGGGCACTCGGAGATGCTGGCTGGCCTCTGATGGCCAGGCCCCTCGTGCCTGATGCCCTTGTGACAAGCACTGTGCCCAAGCATCGCGCCTGCAGCTCTGTGAGGGAAACGGCCGGCGCCAGGAGGAGCTGCTGGACACAGGCAGGGGCACAAACAGCAGAGGTGCCTGGGCTGCACCAGAGTCTCCGTCCACCAACCTTTCACAGCCTTTTCACAGGCTTTCCTCATCTACCTGCTCAAGGACTCATGAAACACCAGATACAGGCAAAGGAGCAATCAAAAGCCTTAAAAAAATTACATTTGTCCTGCCCCACTGATTTGAGGGCTCCTCTCAGGCACCTGAAGGGTGACTGGGCTCCAGGGCACCCTGCAGTAAAACCAGGCACACTCGTTTGCTTTCAGAGGAGTGTAGAGAAAGGCATTTACTTTTTTTTCCATCCCTCATCTGGCTCTAAAAAATACGTAGATCAAACATACTGACAAATGAATTCATTCATAAAGCCTTGCTAAAGAAGAGGTAATTTACGAGTTCTTTGATTTTGTTAGCTGAAAGCTAATGGTAGTGTCAGCTTATCTTTCAAACCAAATTCAATCTCCTAGGGAATCCTAAATGAATGTGCAAAATTGTGAGGCATATTGCCTTTTCACAGGGGAAAAGTACAGCTGTCCTTGTAGTTGTGTTAACGTTTTAGTTCAAACTGAAGCACAAACCGTGCGCAGGCAGCCAGGTGGGGACAGGCCTTCCAGGTGGGTGCTCCAGGGCACCAGTACCAAGTGAGCTCAGGTCTCAAGTGAGGAAATAGGCCACCCTCTCCCCTGCACTCGCAGGAAAACATCAGGGAAAGAGCCACTCTGCCCTATGGGGGGACAGGGACTTGCCATGTTAAACAAATGGCATAGCTCTGCACACCTCCATCACATTAAGCAAGGAAGGGAATGTCCAGTTTGTCAGGGTCCAAGGACTTCAGAGTGAAAGTGCTTTGTAGCAGCAAGAGTGTACTACTGCAGCTTTGAAAGGTTCCCATGTTGACAAAGCAAAGGGAGAAAAGGTCTACAAAATCCTCCACTCTTACCTTTGACATCTTGATCAAATAAGGATAACTCTCAGACCTTGGGTACCTTAGTTGTTTGAAATCAAGCAAGGCTTCTTAATCCTGCCTTTTAGCAATCACCCTTCACACAGGTTTGCCTGCAGTATCTCTTAGCCCAGCGGCACTGCTGCTCCCTTGCATCTCCCAGGGAGGGAAGGCACCAGCTGGGCCCCAGGGGAAGCAGTGACGAGTTGTGGAGCTGTGGTGCCCGCTGCAGTGCCCACAGCACGCTGCAGTGCTGCACACTGCTAATAAGCAAGAGGAGCTGTGCTCTCAACCCCTCAGGGCACCTGTGCTGCCCACTGAGTTCACATATCCCAATTGCCTGGCCCCGTAAAAGGGCTCAAGCTATCTCGACTCTTTAGTCAGTGACTCTGCAGTCTTCTTCCCTTTCTTCTGAAACACTAGATGATAAAAAGAAACCTACTCAAGGTTACACAGCAAGTTGGTAACACAGTCAGGGAAATAAATCATGATTTTTTCAGTTGTCATCCTTTTTTTCCTCCTGCCTTTTTGTTATTCTCCAGCTTTCTCTCAAATTTCAACAAGTTCTTCATGATGAACCTGCAGGTTCATGAAAAGTAGAAAGGGCAGGAAAGACCAAGCTAGGAAAAAGAGCAAGGCCAAAGAAAGGGAGAGCTGCAGAGCATGTCCTCTGCCCACCAAACAGTGCAACCGCAGCAGTGCAAAGGACTGCCATACTGGTGACTGTGCATTTGCACAGGTCCTCTACAGCCTGGCAGTACGAAGGGTAAAGGCAAGACCAAGTAAACTGCCCAGTTTTAATAGCCAAGAGATATTATGCATTCTCATACCAGCATGAGAATGTGAATACTTTCAGGTATACATGCATCGTTAATACAAGGTACGCATACACCCTGCTACGACAGTGCCTTCCTAGGTATCTCCCTTCATTCTCACTTACCGCTGTGCAGGGAAGACTGAAGTGACTGTAAACCAAAAAATATGTTCTATGCAAAGACCATTAACGCTCTGAGAACCTTTCCACAAAATGCTTTTTTATTTGTCTGACTCCATAACATCTCAGTGACATTTTAGCTGTAACACTATGTTATGCATAGCACATTTATACATAAGCATACTTTTTCTTTCTCTGTAAAATAATATACATACAGCACATATTATTGCATGTATAAAATAGCTCAACAGTATTGTCAGCATGATCACTCTTTTCTGTCCTGATTGAACTTGAAAAAATATGCCTTAGTAATACACAATTGCCCTGCCTCTAATTTCAAAGCTAAGGGTCATGTCCCTGTTTTAGCAACCTGGCCTTTGGCAACTCAGCTCCAATTAACCTACTAGAACTAATGGAAGACTGGCAGCCAAGTGTGGCACACTTAACAAAACATCCTAAATATCATGGCCGCTCTCCAGGTTACCCACCAAAATGGTTTAATCAATTTCAGCAATACAGGCTTAAAAGTTAATCCCTGCCAGGTGAGAATTTATCATCTTAGTGGTGGTTCATTATCAACTTCTTGGCCACTTCATAAACAAGATAAATAAAACTAGACTGAATTTCACAAGACAAAGAGAGTTTCTCGGGTTGGTATTATGTCTAAGGTATTTAGCACTCTGTTATATAGCATCTTTTCTACAGATGGTTATAAATATGTATGTATAGAAGGATTATTACATATAAGAGCATAATATTCCAAACAATTAATAATAGTGCAGCTCTCAATTTTTCATCTGTAAGAAATATATTTATTGAAATCCTTATATGATATTTGGCTATCATTTGGTTTAGATTTGCTGTACAATGCGGCCTTTAAATAGGTCTTTTTACTTTGCTTTGCAATTTGAGTTAACTTTGCACTGCTTAATATTCAAGGGATTCTTCAATTGCATACGATATGTGTCATATTGCTACTGTGATATATGATGAATTTTAAACCTAGCTGACACTAGGAACTGAACTGACAACCTTCATCATTCAAACAGTTTCTTCATACGTCTCTACAATTTGAACTAAAGAAACAATGTTGTCAATGGATAGAGTCATATTCAAGACACATCACATAGCCTGTCCAATAAATTAGATAAGTGAGTCTATAGGGAACCTAAACCAGTGAGTAATAGTTTATGTTATATTACTTTCAAAGTTGTTCGCTTTTCACAGAGAGCATTCAATGCAATTACAAATACTAATGAGAACTGATGAGAGGCAATCCACTCTGCTCCCTAGCTAGTTTAGCCTCCAGTTTATTTGACCTCCTGTCAAATCATCTTCCTTTCTGGTTCTCAAAAATATCCCTTGGCAATGTGACAGGTCTCAAGAAGCAGTCATAAAACAGTGAGAATCTCTGCAATAGATGTAAACAAATTCAGAAACAGATACAGCAACAAAGAATGAGAGCTATTAGGCTGACAGAAGCACACCCAAACCATGAGAGCACAAAGGTATGGGAGATGCAAGATGTAACTGCTCATGAGCCCTGGCTAAAAAGATGTTAAACACACTGCACCAAGTACCTGGAAAACTAGATATGTAAGGTAAGTGTGCCTAGCTACTAACTTGAAGTGTATTCTATGATTTCATAGTGGATCAGGGAAAGACTAGAGCCTTGGGAATTTCCCTCTCAACAAAACATTCCTGGTGCTAAGGAAATAAGATGATGAACAATGGAACATAAAGCGGGCTCCTTCACAGCAAAACAATAAAGAGAGAAACTAGGGGTTGAGAATTAAAAGAGAGAGAGAGAGAGAAAGAGGGAAAGAGAGAAAGAGAGAAAGAGAGAGAAAGAGAGAGAGAGAAGAAAGAAGAAAGAAGGAAGGAAAGAAAGAAAGAAGGAAGGAAAGAAGGAAGGAAGGAAGGAAAGAAGGAAGGAAAGAAGGAAAGAAGGAAAGAAGGAAAGAAGGAAAGAAAGAAGGAAAGAAAGAAGGAAAGAAGGAAAGAAGGAAAGAAGGAAAGAAGGAAAGAAGGAAAGAAGGAAAGAAGGAAAGAAGGAAAGAAAGAAGGAAAGAAAGAAGGAAAGAAGGAAAGAAGGAAAGAAAGAAGGAAAGAAAGAAAGAAAGAAGGAAAGAAGGAAAGAAGGAAGGAAAGAAGGAAAGAAGGAAGGAAAGAAGGAAGGAAAGAAGGAAGGAAAGAAGGAAAGAAAGAAGGAAAGAAGGAAAGAAGGAAAGAAGGAAAGAAGGAAAGAAGGAAAGAA
>NW_020456221.1:1695013-1708585 GCF_003342845.1 Nothoprocta perdicaria | reverse complement strand
AAGAAAGAAAGAAAGAAAGAAAGAAAGAAAGAAAGAAAGAAAGAAAGAAAGAAAGAAAGAAAGAAAGAAAGAAAGAAAGAAAGAAAGAAAGAAAGGTAATCCATGGCATTGGAGAAGAACAGATTTCACAAAGTTTGCTTGCAGTTTAAAGGAATTTCTTCATTGCACAGTGCTGCTGACTGTATCCGATTATAGGTAGTAAAATGAATATCTTGGGCCTGAGGCAATAGTTTATTGCTATTACCCTTGTACCCTCTCCCATTTTTTTTTATCTTTACACATGAGCTGAAAATAAAGCAATTGTTCTGCAGCTGAATATAGCCACTCTCAGCAGCACTAGCTGAATAACCCAGTTTTCATAACTATTGTCCAGCTCAAAAGGTAAGGAGAACTTCCACTGCAGAATCACAGCTACAGACTTCCAGCCTCAACGCTATCCCCAAATAAAGCTTCAAAAACTGATCTTAAAAAGACCTCTCGATTAGCTATGTCACCTATATACTTGCATTTCCAGAAGTTTGGTACTCCCAATTTGATTTTGACCTGAAGTAAAACAAGCTATTTAATCACTATTTTCTAAAACCTTTTCTAAAATATTTTCTAGATGCTATATACACTCAGCCTTGCATCCCAGTATTTCAGACCACTCATCAAAGAGGAGTGACCACCAAACCATTGTTTAACAAGAGGAAACGTCTGTCACCAATATAACATGCAATTTTTTCTTCCTTGTCTCTCCTGTCATTCCCTTACCTGGTTCACCACAAATGTCCTGTGGTTTAATTCTATTAAGCAAGAAAAAAAATGCTAAGAAACCATTTTCACTGGTCTAACTCTTTAATGGGTCAGTGTAATGGAAGGGATTATCCTGCACATCAGCTTGAATGAATAAAAGGACTCTTGTGCCCTCTTGTGTTTATCTTAATCTAAGATATATAGAAAATATTCTGTATATCAGCTACTGAAATATGAAACTGCAGAGAGGCATTCAGAAAATATACTCAGGACCTAGGCTTCTGTGCAGCTATCGCATTTCACAATGCTAAAAAATATGATAAAATAGTCATAGCTTTGTTCATCACTTGTCCTCCATTACATATATACATTGCCTCAGCACAGCTACATTCATATCCAAGTTTCAGTATAATCAAGAAAGCATTAGCAGAATAAAATTATAAGAATAAACATGTATAAAACAGAGCAAAATTCAAAAACTTTGTTTTGATTCATTTTCTGAAGTAACACATTTGAAAACATCAATAACACAAGAATTTATGACCTCCAAAATACTTTAAGAAACAGCAAATATGTCATCTTAAGCCAGAATCCTTGTCTGCAATGGAAGAGGATTACTCATACAAGCAAAGATTATTCTGGTAAAACAAGATTGATAGATCAGGTCCTGAAATTTTCCTATGGTTGGCTATATTTTCTCAGAATTATATTGCAACATGTATTATGTCGATTTTTTTTTTTTTTTTTGGAATTCCTGCTCTGACTGTTCATTTTATGGAGCAAATAATATGAACACAAGAACAATACATTTATTGTTTATTTATTAAGGAGGAAAACACTTAAACACCAAATTTAGTTTGGAAAAATGACTCAGAGCCTGCATACAGTAAACATTCAAACCTTCAGTTATCTTTCCCTGGAGATATCCCTGACACAGCCAGGCTGGTGAGAAGATTTTGAAAGCCTGAAGATGTGTACAAAGCCTATGCAGTAATTCAGAATACTGCCATAGGAATGGATCCTCATGCATCACCTGCCACCCACCCTCAGCTGGCAGAGACATCGGGCTGTACTTTTTCCCAGGCTGTTCTTGGTCCCAGCGGAACCTCCTTGGTCAATTATTATTGCGTTGCTGTCTTCACATTTTTGTGTGAAATCCACACAGATTTGACATGTTACAGCAGCTGAACTGCAGCAGTTTTGTGGGACTGGAAATGGGGCGTTTAGTATCTGGGCAATTTTTTTCTTGAAGATGGATGGGATTTTCACAGAAAAGTGGTTGGCTTAAAAATAGCAAGTGAATATTTATTTTTATAAGTGAATATTTAAATATTCACTTTGTGGTTGGTGTTCTGACCTATTGATATGGATGCAGCATTTCACACCTCTCATTGCAGCTGTTTCAGTTCTCTGGATGGTCAGAAACTTTACTTTCAGTTTATGGCTTTTCTTCAGATTTTTGCTTTCTTTATAGTAATACAGATTCTTTGAAACAAAAAAGTAGAGCTCTGCCTCAAGAGTTAGAGCTCTACCCTATTTGATACTCATCGACTTATAAATTAGTTGGCACCTTTGTCAAATACAAATCTTATCTGCCTGTACTAAGGAGGGAGGGTAGACAGTTCTGGTTTTTTTG
This sequence comes from Nothoprocta perdicaria, assembly GCF_003342845.1. Classification (NCBI taxonomy): domain Eukaryota; kingdom Metazoa; phylum Chordata; class Aves; order Tinamiformes; family Tinamidae; genus Nothoprocta; species Nothoprocta perdicaria. The sequence goes on along the minus strand of NW_020456221.1, from coordinate 1,706,214 downwards.
CTTTTGTTTTTTCATCTACCGAAATTCATGGCCTGCTATGTGTGCAGAACTGGGCTGTTTGGGAAGCATTACTGTTTTCTTTCTCTAGGTTCTGGTATCATTTATTATATGTTGATGATGTTGCAGACACATCACAAGAAAGATTCTTGCTTACCTGTGCCTGCTGTACAGATACACTGAGCTACAGTGTCCCTGAGTCAGTGTCACCAGAGACCCACTGACACAGGGACTATTTGTCCTTTTCTAAAGCTGCACAATCTGTTAGATCACTGCATCTCCAGGAGACCTGTGATCTCTGCAATAATCTACAAGGGTGATTCTCAAAAACCCACAGTGCCCACCTCTCACATTGCCATCATGGGAGGTTTTCCTGAAAACTCAGATTTTCACACCTACTCTCTGCCTGCTGTACAGACTTGTGTTTCACAATCACTAGGTAAAAAACCCCAGAAACGATCAGATGGGATTCTTTGATCATCTGTCCAGTTGCACTCTTCAATCTCAGATAGGAGCCATCAATAACACTTGACCAAGCTAATTAAACCAAAGGAAGACTTCAACTAACAGAGCCCTCTAGAGCAAGGGAAGAGTTGAAGGTGAAAATCAATTGCTCTCTTTGATGACAGAAATCCTTTTCTGTAAGATGGAGTCTGAATTAACAGATGTGCCTATGTTTATCATTATTTAAAAAACAGTCACAATTAATAGCAGAAAATTGCTGCCTCTGCTATTACATAGTTATTTCATTATTTTTCATTAATGACTTTGTTACAGCGTTGTATTTTGACACCTTCTCCAGTCTGCTTCTTATGGTTTGTTCCAATTTCTTTCACTTTCTCCAGTACATGTCCCTGAGCTGTGAAGCTATGTGGTTATCTGAATGGTAAATCAGACAGCATGAAAGAGCAATTCCCATCAGAGAACTGACTGGCATAACCTAACAACCTGCTTCCTTAAGCCAAAGTTAAGATTAAAACATAAGTAAGTTCTTTTTACTTGCTTTCCTCTTGCTAAAGACCTGCTCCAAAACCTCCCAAGTTCAGCAGAGCTCTTCCCTGGAGCTGTCTCTCTCTAGGATGTCAATCAGAAACCTGTTTGAGACACAGATGTAGATCAGTGACTACCAGAGTTTATTCTAACATCTTTGGAAAAATCAAGAGCGTCTGTGATTGAAGAGCTAAACTGAATTGTCGAGGAGAACTGGTTGTTCTGGTCAAATGTGCAAGGGCATGTATAAAAGAAGAGAAATGAAAGCTGATCACTATAATTCTTTAAGGTAGAGGATTATCATTCTTTGATATCTTGGTGGCCCTTGCCTTCTGCTAACACAACTGAAGTGAATCAATAGACATTATAGCTACTACAGATACTATACTATAGATAGAGATACTATAGCTATCACAGATAATGCTCAGACAATAAATATTGTTTGAGTTACAAAGGGCACTTTACTGCAATGAATGAAAAAACATCCTGCAACATTAAATAGTAAAAAGTAATATAATGATCTTAAAAGGACATAATTTCTTCTCCTTTACAATAAGCTATTTGTTAAGTTTATGATGGTATAACTAGACAGTATTCTGCAAATTTAAGTTTCTTTGTATTTAAAGATATTACTAGACAGCTTGCACACCTCTTCAATATATAGTATTTAAGAAATTCAGATTACAATTTATTAGATATTTCACTATCTATTGCCTTATTGCTGCAATATCAGATTGTAGCAGATAAAGAGAAGTTAAGATTCAGAGCCAACCAGCGGATCAGAGATCTTGGAAAGGGTGTGTGGCAGGAGCAGGAAAAGCATGGATTTGTAGAAACTAATTTTGCTGTGGATGTAATACTAGTGAAATTCTTTTAAGCCTCAAATTCACTGCTTATTTCTATTCACAATGAGCAAAACTCTGTGCTTAAATCTCACTGTCTTCAAAAGTCTAGTGAGGTTTTATTTCAGCTCAGTGTCTTCAGGAGTCTCTCACTGGAATATAGCACTTTTCATACCCTAAACAGATGTTGAAATTTGAACTTCCAAAGGAATTATGCTTTTATCTGGATGATTTTTTTAGTACATTTGTAATCCTTTGACTGTGTCAAGTACTAGCTTTGTACAGCTGACAGAATAGCTGACTGTATTCATGTATCTTTGTTTTTATTCTATACTAAAGCAGGAGGTATAGTCAAAATAGTGGTTAAAAAAGATCTTTGGGTTTACGGTATAAGAAAAATTGCATTATTTATTTCTCTGTTGTCGAATCCATATCTGAAACTATATTTCAGGGACACAGAGACAAATGAATTTAGCTGGCTATGTTATGAAAGAGTAAGTGCAAAGTTTACTGAAGTCAGAGGCAAGTATTCTGCTTGGTCCCTGGAGACAACATGTCTGCTTTGATAAATGTTTTCCATATGATGGAAAACATAGATACCACAGAAAAGTCAATTTCAAGGGTTTGTCTTTCTTTTCTGGTATCCTTCTAACAAAAAACAAACTGGTATTAATGAGTGCAACCCCAGAGAAGTCAATGGAACTAAATAAATCAGCTACAGCCACAGATCTAGCCTAGCATTATGAGCTCAAATACTTTGGTTCAGAGTAAACAAGTGCTTCTGCCTTTAGTGGTAGGTGCTTTCTGCTGGACATGTTATTGGTCTAGAAGTACAGTGAAGCCAAAAAAGCAAAAACTATAAAATAACACTTAGCATGATCTGCCAGGCAACACAAAATTGGGACCAATCTCTTTCTCTCTCTGTGTATATATATATATATATGCAAGTACGCATATACACATAACTCTATATATACAAATATAGACACAATACATGTCATAAAGACCTGAGCCATAACTGAAAGCCTCCAAATGGCAGACCATTTATCTTAGTCTATGGTAAGATTACCCAAGTTGTACTTTTTCTTGTTTTGATTTTTAGGACTAAGGACCATCAGATACATTACTCTGCATGAATACTTTTATATCATAAAAACTGACCATAGACCAAATTCTTAAATGTCCCTTTGTAGGGTCTTTGTCAAGCTTACAGTCTTGAAGGGCTTTTCTAACCCTACAATTTCACTGTACATTTCGACGCATTCACTGTATCCACAGAAGCTGAACATGTAAGCTCTACAATGCCTCAATGGTTTCTGAGCAAAAGAGCACAGCCATGCTGCAGAGTAGTGATTGCCGTACTCCAAAAGAGGACCTAACCACCTGGGATTCTGGCAGTATGTATCAGCCACATATAGGTAAGGCTTTCTGGCTCGCTGCAAGCCTGAGGCAGACACAAAACCAGACACAGCACCTGAAATCTTCAAAGTCTAAAGCAACAGACGGTCATGGCTCTTGGACCATACTATGTACTGGTACTTGTCTATAAAGGGGAGCCCAGAAAACTTTTATCAAACTAGCTTGTGATCTCAGGCAATTAAATTAAGTACATTTGACAAGACATATTTTCCTTAAGCCATACTTACTGACATTAGTTGCATATCCATATTTTAATCCTTCTATCTCTTGGCCACAAATCAATGAAAGATTGACCTAAAATCATTTGCAGTTCCCTTTTAAAAAACACTGGCATGACTTCTTTCACATTGCCCTAGTCTCCTGGAAAGTACCCAGCTGTAAATTTACAAGAAATTATAAGCATGGCCTGGAGACACCTACTTTAAACATCAGCATTTTTCAGTCATCTTGGTACCCTTGTTGAGATGGACAGGGTGGAAGAGGTTGGAGGAACTTGTAACTTTACCCTATGCATTTCCTTACCTTAATACATTGGGATGTCTCTTAACTATGAATTTAAAGAGCAGATGCATCTTCTATATTGTCTCATGTCAAAAATGAAGTCTTAGTCCCTGTGCTCAAGAGGTCCATCAAAGAACTGCAGTGGCCTTGAGAGGAGGTGAGATTCCAGAGCACCAGGGTAGCTTCAGAATGACAATGCCTTCCTGCAGCAGCTGCCAGACATCCCCATCCTTCCCACACACGCATCTGGGCTGCTCTAGCTCTGCCACCGCACGTGGTCTCCCACTAATCCCCTTCTCAGCCCCCCTCTCCCGCACACATACCCCTTCCTTTTGGCCATGAGTCCTCAAAGTGTCAGCACATATTAGGGCATAGAAGATACTACCCTGAAAAGTTTGAAATAGGCACTTCTGCAAGATTCCTCAGTCTTGTCCCTCTGAAGAAGACCCTGTATGTTAGAAAAACAGTATTAATTTATACAGTTAGATTCTCAAGGGGTGAATCTTTGAGATGTGCTAGGGATAAGGGGGAATGCAAGACCATTAATTAAAATACACAAGTTCTTCTCAGCAATAATGTGTCCCAGCTCTTGTTTATATACTGCTTACATTATACTTCTCTGCTGAATCAGTACCTGAATTTTTTAACATTTTTAACATCATTTGGACGTTTATATTTGGATTTACCCGCTCCATACGTTTTCCTTCTGAGCAAAGTAGTCGTAGGTGAATTTCTGATTGCTTGTAGCTTAAATTTCCTTTCAGGATTTTGACTCTTCTTCATTTTGAACTGCATCTCATTGCTTTCAAAAGGACTCTCTTCGTTATGAATGTTAAAATAATCAGATCCCTCAAAAACCTTTTTTCTCTGGGGAAAATAATATAATTTTCCTAATTTATTATAAAGGAACACAGAGAAGAGGAAAATTGAAATAATGATTAGTTTAAATAAAATAAGTCTTCAGAAAAAAATATGCATGACAGACTGGTACACGGTTTGAAAATCCTAATCATTACATGAAAATGACCAAAAGCAGCTGCCATGAATACCGTCAGGCAGAGCACAGCCACGCAATTCCTTATGCAATGATTCTTTGTGTGACGACATTATTTCTAATTCAAGATAATCTAGCAAACAGAGTGTGTTAGTGACACCTACAGAGGCAATTTTCAAAATCCAGCCTTGCCTTGGTATTTAACATGAAAGTGAAAATGCACAAAGTCATGTAGCATTTCCTATGAAAACAAGCCAAGCAACAAATGAATTCAGGCATGGAGTTTGCAAGGCCCTCATGTTATATGGTCTGCTGCACCAGGTAAGGCTTTAAGAGCGAGAAGAGTGAGGAGCACCCTGGCCCTATTAAAATTGGAGATGAAGTCTCTGTGAGGCTAGGAAAGACAAGATTTCACTTTCATTTTGCCAGGAGCTGTACGTATTTGCCACTTTGCAGTAAAGTCACTGGGCATGCAACAGGGCTTGCTGTCTCCTCAGCACCTTCCTCTGCATGCATCAGTGTCATGGCCAATGGCAGCCATTGCAGGAGATGGCTAGTTTAAGAGATTTCTTATTATTTAGTTATCAATCTTTAAATAAAGACATGAACCTATTAACAAATTCTTCTGGACTAAATATCTATTTTAAGACTACAAAACAGACTGTCTTTCAGATGGAGAAGGTTCTTGCTTAAGATGATCTGTGCTGCACTTTTACCTCCTTCATTTAAACTTATTTACTGGTATAACTGTGTCCTTTTTCAGCCTGAAGTCAAAAGAAAAGGCAGAGAAAGTGAGTGGCCAGGTATGCAGTACAGCAAGGTTGGGTATTAGGACCGCATAAATGTTTTTCTGGCTTGAAAAAGATTTATAACCCCTTTCCATTCAGCTACAAGGCTTATCATAGCAACACTGGGAAAGCTGAAAGATAAGGCAGTCTGTTTGATTGCTCTGACTCAACTGTGTGAGATCTTCTCTTTGCCTTCTTAATAGTCATACCTATATTTTTATTCAGTAAGAGAATGCACATTTTATCATTACTGTCAGGACTACCAGAGGAATTAATTTCAGATATCTAAGCCATGCCAGAAAACAAACGAAGGGTAAAATTATTGAATTTGATCAAGTTAGGTATCCAGACACATTCCCTTATTGTGAATTGCCTTGATCAATTGTACTGTGCCAAGAGTATTTGAGGGAAATGACCTGAGCCTAAATTAGGAAGTAGAGGACTTGAGCATAGATATTTTGCTTTAGTTAGACATGGGAGTAAGAATAGGATCTCATTTTTTTCTGTACTTAATAAGAAGCCTCAAAGTACTGCCAAATTTAGAAAGAACATCAGCATCCAAACTGTAGATCTGTCACACAGAGGCACACAGTCATTAGTAAAACAGGGCTATGTTCACTATTGATGTAAGTGGACAGATCTCTCCAAATCTCAGGCAATTAATTCACATTTAATCAGCAAAGTAGTATTCTCAGCTTTATGTAGAAATCCCCACCCCTTCTCTGTGCCTGTTAATTTTCCGAAAGGAATTAAGGTTAAGAAATCAGATATCTTTCCTCAAAAAAGCAAGGAATCACAGCTTAGTGCTCTGAGGGATCTGCCTTCCTCTAGCAGGAGGGCAGATGCACATGCCTTGGAATGCTCTTGGCTAACCCTCTCTGGGTGGGAGGGCTAGTGCTGGAGCAGGTAAGCCCTGAGTTCAGTGGATCTGTTGACTCTCTTGACAGCAACTGAACGCACTCCCCACCCTCCCTACAGCACTCTCTCCTTCTATGTGATGATTTACCTCAGGCTTGCAAAAGGAAAAAAAAGCATTAAAAGAATAAAAAAGGCAAAAAGGCACAGATATTGGCCACTCTATTACCATCTGGATTTTTATTGGTCAGTATGTCTGCAGATATTGAACTTAAGGCTCAGCAAGCATATTTTGAAATTCATGAATTAATGTAAAGCTTTAAGGCTGAGGGAACCCGTAGCTACACTATGCATAAGACCCAGGTATACAGAGCACTATAGCATAAGGATAGATACTAGCAATGATGAAGTGAGAGTTTGTCACCTTCCCATGATACAGAATCCTGTCATGGAACAATACCATAGAACTCTCCAAGGTCAGGAAACAGAGCCACAAGTGTGAGCTTTGAAAGTATAGCACATCTCTAACATACAAGGCATGAGCTACAGTCAGAATAGCTCACATGAACCTTGAATACTCATTTCCCAAGCCAAATCTACAGCACAAGGAGAAAGTATTTCAACCTGCAGAGTAGTCCTATACAACTAATGAAAATTGTTAGAGGTTATCAAATTCTTAAAAGGCACCTTTGCAAAGCAAACATGACCATATCATGCCTCTTTCTCTATCAAATATATACATATACGTATTTACATTTCTAAAAAGGTCCCATCACAGACTTCACTGAATTCTTCAGCAAAACACTAATTGCCTGAGAAGCTCTGAATGAGAAGCACTGCAGCAAGTCATTTATGAACACAAGTTGACTGGTGCCTGGTATTTTGTATGCACAGGCATCTGCATAGTCTTTTGAAGATGTGAATGTGAAGTCTCATTAAGAGACTGATACCAATCTGTAGTGTATTTGGGCTTCAGCAACATTTTCTTTATAAAACCTTTCTCCAAGGAAGTGGTACAACAGTGGCAGAGATTCTGAGTTTAGGATACTCCATTGCAATTTAAAATAGATAACAAACTGTTGCAACTGAAGAATTAAAAGTAAATAAATAAGTATTCTTCAACCATTTTTATACATCTTATTAGATACTTCCACAAAGCAGTAACAGTGGTAGCATTCTGAAGCAGAGAGAATGGGATGTTTATACAGCCTCCCTTGTCTGTCTGGAGTTATAGAGAATTTCCAGCATTAACTGAGTGATCAAAAATATCTTTAATTGTTAAATAAGTAATTTGTAAACTAAGCCCCACTGTGGGCATACCTTTATACACCAGAAGAAATAGATCTCTCAGACACTATGTAAGGGATAGCCACTGCTCTAACAGAAAAGCAAAAATCCAGGGAAGCATCTGGGCTTATTATCTGCAGCCATAGATAATTTCTGCAATTGTATGCACAAAGTTAGGACCTGACAAATATTTGATTGCTTCCTCACATTATCCAGCTCTACAGTCCCACTTAAGATTCATGCATATAGGATGGTGATTCTCAGTGCTGTCCAGACAAATAACTCTACGTCTCTATGCAAAGCCCTGAGCTGAAATGCTACAGGTCAAGCTTATCACGACAGTGCAAAGCACTTAGCCATTTTGTTGTTTGCTCCCCACACATACTCAATGGATGAACCTTCCATGCTTGTGCTGCTGCGACCAAGCTCTTTTCCATGTCTCTCTCTGCTATGTGCTCTGGAGGGGCCACTAGCTGTGGTTGCCCCCCACAGCCAGTACCCACCCAGCCACCTGTAGCCATGGCTCTCTTGAGACTCCAGGTTTCCCTGACGCACAGGAGTAGCCAGGGCTGCTTGGGACTGAGCCTACTCTGCACCAGCTGCTCTCTCGCCTCCTCAGTCAGACTTGGTCACGTCACACTCTGCACATCAGGCGTTCAGCCGTCCGTAGGAGACGTCATCTGCTGCACCTGCACGCAGAAGCAGCCAGGACTGTAACAAAACTCCCCTCTATTTGTCAACTTAGCATCAGCAGATCAAGAATAAGCCTCACATTGCTAAATACCACTGCCAGAAGAGGCTTTTAAAACACATCTACAGAAATTACTTGGGGAGGAAATCAATTGCCATTCTCTTACTAAGAATACTATTTATGTATCACAGAAGATGCTGGGCACCCAGCCTGCTACAGGAGACTGGACTGGAGGTCTGTGTTGATAATTAGTTCTAAGGTTCCCAAAAAGCTGTTTGGCTGGGCTAACTGAAATTTGCCAATCTTATTAAATAACAGCATAATAAGAATCCCACAAAAGAAGAGGTCATTGTGGTATTTGGGCAGGTATGGAATATCTAGCCACATACTTGCACATCCATTTTCTTAATGTGGCTTCATGGTTCCTCATTTCCCATCCACCGCTGCCCATTCTCATCCCTGTCCTTTCAAGTTTCCATACCTTTAAAAAAAGCACCCTGGAGGTAAGAGGAACAGGCAGCTGGCAACAGCCCATTCTAAAACTCCTTAAGCCAGCTCTGCTGCTGAGAAATTGTAATATGCAATCACCGTTATTCTTCACAGCAAACACAACTTAGCAGTCTTGACCCAAAACACATCCCTTCATCACTTAATTATGCCACATTGCTGACAGCACAATCCTTAAATAAAACAGAGATGCTCCAGAGAAATGAGAGGGCATGCGTCAGACAGGAAGAGATGGCTGCAGTGATTGCTGCACTAATTGCAGGGTGGGCTTGTGATGATCCTAAGTGGAGCTGAGGAAGCAATCCACTGAAAAAATGCATGAAGACAGCAAAATCAGGTAAAGCACACAGGGAAACACAGTCAGCAAGCCGTGTGAGCCATGTGGCATTGCAACAGGCGAGCCTGTCAAGTGCCAGCTTCTCCTGCAGCTTTCTGCAAGGAAGTACCTTGTAAAATCAGAGGTATCAAGCCCTAAATGCTGAGAAGCTGGCTGGCTAATCTCAGAGGAAGTAACGCTCACCCAGTCAGCTTCCCGAAGAACTTGAGTTTAATACTTTTATGGGTCTAACTAGAAGACTTCTGGTCTTTTTTGATTGTTTGTTTGCTTGTTTGTTTGTTTGTTTTTAAGAAAGAATTGTTGACATTTAAACCCAGGAGCTCATTAAGTGTGAGGCACAGAAACATCAGTGACATCAAGGCAAAACATTCTGATGCTTGAATGTACCAATAACTGAACTAGTTATTTAGTGAGCTAATTACAGCGCAATTTTCATCACATATGTGTTACTTAAACCAAATAAAAAATTAAAAAAAAAAAAAAAAAAAGTAATTCATAGAGAATCTTGCTGGTATACCTGCCTGCTGGCAGTGTCCTGCAGACCTGCTTTTCAGAAACAAAGCGGCTTTATTATTTAAAGGGAGATTCAAATTCCCAAGGAGCTGCTCCTGCCGGACACAGTCCCACCGGGGCAACCCGAAACTCCACGAGACGGAGCCCGCGCGCAGTTTTAGCCCGGCGGCCCGCAGCGGCGAGCGCAGCGCCGGGCCCGCGCGCCATCTGGCGGCCGCGCCCGCGCCGCGCCGCCAACGGCCGCCAACGGCCGCCAACGGCCGCCGCGCCAACGGCCGCGCGGATCTAAAGTGCGGCTCTGGAAACAGCACGGCTGCATTTCGGTGTTCCCTGCGCTAGCGGGGTTTTATGGGCGAGTTTATTAGGGATGTGTCCACGTGCTGTGCTCCTAAACGCCCTCTTCGTCCCTAGTGACTAACCCGTCATGCCCAACCTCCTAAATACCGTATACTTACAGAGGGGAAAAGTATTTCAGTGTTCACACTGTGGGCATTTGAGGCCCACTGCCCTTTGCAACTCACTGTTCAGGTGTTTGCAGCCATCAACCCGCAAAGTAAAGCGTTTTTTCCTCCTCTGCCACTGGCATCCGTAAGTGCTCTGCCCTGGCCATAGCTCATTTATGTTTGCTCGTGGTGAAAGGCGGCACTGCAGAGCGCTTCCCGTCCACGCAGCACGGGCTGACAGCCGCTGCTGCCCGCAGGAACGAGCGGGTGACGGGGAGCAGTGCGGCACCTCCCTTACATGCTGTGGGCTTAGGCAGGCATGGTGCTTCAGGCCTTTTCTGCTCCCATTCCCACTAGATAAAAGAAGGGAGACAAGTTCAAACGCAGGTTGGTTGTTGCTGGCAGGATAGAAAACCTTCCCTAGTAGTTCAGGCTGTGCCCCTGCCATAGCTGCACTGCAAGGGCACCAGGTCTGCCCCCTGCCACCACGTGCAGTGGGTGTCCGTGCCCAGCCTCCCAGACAGCTGCTGCCGGGACCCCCAGTCTGCCAGCCCTCAGACGGACACAAAACCCTGCTGAGCAAAGGGCTGCAGCTCCTGCAGTGTGGGTGCCACAAGCAGAGACACCCCACGAGGCCGGAGCACAGGGCTGCAGCTCCTGCAGTGTGGGTGCCACAAGCAGAGACACCCCACGAGCCCCGAGCAAAGGGCTGCAGCTCCTTCAGTGTGGGTGCCACAAGCAGAGACACCCCACGAGCCCCAAGGAAAGGGCTGCAGCTCCTGCAGTGTGGGTGCCACAAGCAGACACCCCACGAGCCCCGAGCACAGGGCTGCAGCACCTGCAGTGTGGGTGCCACAAGCAGACACCCCACGAGCCCCGAGCACAGGGCTGCAGCACCTGCAGTGTGGGTGCCACGAGCACAGACACCCCACGAGCCCCAAGGAAAGGGCTGCAGCTCCTGCAGTGTGGGTGCCATGAGCAGAGACACCCCACGAGCCCCGAGCACAGGGCTGCAGCACCTGCAGTGTGGGTGCCAC
>NW_020456221.1:1667889-1694678 GCF_003342845.1 Nothoprocta perdicaria | reverse complement strand
GTGCCACGAGCACAGACACCCCACGAGCCCCAAGGAAAGGGCTGCAGCTCCTGCAGTGTGGGTGCCACGAGCAGAGACACCCCACGAGCCCCGAGAGAGGTTCCGGGGCTCTGCTTGCACGTGTTCCCTGCTTCCAGTACGTCTCCTGCAGCAGGCTTTGTTGCTTACTTCTCTAAAAAATAAATGAATGTAAAGACACTGATGTACAGCTTTTCTGCATTTGATGAGTGATTAAATTACACTCCTTGAAAATACAATGATTTTGAGGAATAAGGAGATTAACTTCCCTGGCAGTTTAAGGAGACTTTTCCAATTGCAATCTCTCAGGCTCCATTTTGAAAATCCAACTACTCTGAACCCACAGCAGCCCACAAGAGATGTTGTGATTGCCAGATACATGGCTTAATGACAGCCACTTAATGGAAGTAAGTTCATGACTTAATTATATTAATTGTCAGACGTGGAAAAGACCATGGCTGCTTATTCCTGCTTTGCCAGCTGTGAACCACTGCCTGCCAATTTTCAAATTAGAGCCCCTAACTGGAGAAGCACAATGCCACAGAAATGCTCTGTTTCAGCTAAGGAAATATTTCAGATGGAATATGAATGTTTAGCTAAAAACAGAGGCCATTATGCTAGTTGCTTAAAGCAATGATCTCAGGATAATAACCCAGCAATAAGCTTGAAACTCACCTTAAGTCACAGCATGTAAAATGGTTATGTGATGAGCAGTAAAAGATGCAGGTGTGTGAGGAGGGAAACATCAGATATCTTTGTAACTTGAAGAAGTCCTAACACAATTTCTCAGCAAGAATCTTGCTGATTTTCATTTTAATTCATTATGGATCATGGATGTTGTTAAACAGAGACCTTTACCATTTCCTGACACCCATGTGCACAGAACCCTTGCTCCGTCCAGTGGGAAATTTACTGGGAGCTGAGGGGAGCATACTGCTCTTGACATCTTTCAAGAGGCTGTTCCTACGTTTATAAATTTACTGAAACTCTGTGGTGAAGACTTGATGCTAATGCAAGCAGTATGAATGTTGATTACTTTCTCAGACTTGGTTTGGGTCCATTTCCTTGACTGTGTCTTGTTGCATGACCCTGTTGAAACAAAGACGTCTTTCAAGAACAAATAATCAGTGGATTTTTTTTTCAATAGAGTTTATTAATATAGGAAAGCTGAGCTTTCCTGGAAGGGATTAGTTCTGTTTCAAAATGAGACTGATTATTCAAAATCTTCTAATTCCAGCTCAAGACATTCTATTTCTCTTCTTCTGAGTCCAGCAATGGAGTTTAGTAATTAAGTGCCCAGCACTTGGCTGTTTTGGAGACAATGTGATTTAGCAAGCAAGCAGTGACGGAGAAGAAAGACTGGAGTGATGGGCAGTCTCCCAGTGATGGGAGAGCTGGTTATGGAAGCCCACAAATGGAGCCTGCAGGGGTTTGCTTCTATGGGGTGCTTTGTATCGGGGACTAGTTCACTGCTGCTTCCTGTACCAAAACATGCTACAGTACAGAACCACAGCAATTAGATAGCGCTTGTAAGAGAGACTGAATTTTGTTAATGATAACTTTGTCAGATGACAACTACACAAGAATCTGATGAGCACTTGTCAATGAAGATGTAAAGCAGGGAATTCTGTCCTGGTCTGTAAATAGTTTCATGTCTTGCAATATTCTTACCCATCATTTTGACAAAGATAAAGCCCAGATATGAAATCAGATGACCTGACATTAACTATCTGCAAACACTTCTACCAATATTTGTGATAATATTCTGCCAATATTATACAGGCATTGAGACAAAAGTTTCTATAAAAGTGGAAGGAGCAGAAATGTTCTGGCCAGTAACTGAAGTGTGGAAGAGAAATAAGAATTGGCAGGCTCCCATATGGTATAATATCATAACACTCAATTTTCTGGAAAGTTGAAAGTTTATATTCCCATTTGTTGACTTCTCTCCTCTGTCTGTGTGCTTCAGCAAGCTTTGGAAGAAAGCCCACCATGCAACTTCAGCCAGTCTGAGTTGGATAGGATTTGTCTTATTCAGGAATGATATAAACACGTCAGTAAGCAAACTGGTTCAGACGATAGCAATAGCTATGCTCAGTTCAAGCATACTGTTCGAATCCCATCTGCATTAAAAATGAGAAATAATTATGTACCAGTCTTACACCTATTTTCTTAGTCTTTTTTAAAAGAAATTGTAATATTATTTTGAAAGTAGAAATGGAAGAGATTCAGCTTTTTGCCAAATCCACAAAATTTGTCACACTGCAGAGGGAGGTTTAGAGGGATTTCGCGTCGCACCACAGAGTCCTGGAGGTTCCTTTACTCCTCTGAACTTCCACACACTTCCCTTTTCACTTATTACATTTAAAAAAAAAGTCCGTCAATTTCTTCATCCATTTAGAAGCTGTCAAAGGCTACAGGAAAGATCTACATGCCAGAACATATGTATTCCCTACTTCATCACTATCTCACAATAGTGAGGCATTGCTTTTACTTTTAAGTAGCCATATCTTTGTTGCTCTTTATTATGTCTTTTTATTATTCTCACTATCACTAGTATCACAACGGCAACAAATCTTAGCAGAGGACTAGGAAATATTGTTCGTATTGACAAAGAACATTCTTTACTATGTGTCTTTTGAAAACTAAAAAACTTCCAGTAGATTTCACAGCAACTGGATAGAATCTGGCCAAGCCCAACCTGAATTTTCCATTGCAGATGCATTGTAAATGTGAGCTGACCTCAACACTGCCACACGGCAGAACCATCCCCTCCAAGTTGCACTGGGGTGAAACCTCTTGACTTAATTTCCAGAAGCAGGTCCCTGCAGACCTACCCTGCTTGTGGAACTCTATTTCAGCAGGATAAACATTGCTTTGCATAAAACAAAATTGACGAGAATTTGTCTTTTCTGTCTTCTCGAAGGCCTTGATTGTCCCTTGCTCACTTTTGCTTGCACTGTATATTCCCCGTGACGGGGAGCAGCAGCAGCAGCAGCAGCAGCCCCAGGAGCAGTGGCTCTGCTACCAGCTTTGCATTTCAAAGGGGAGGAAGCATTTCCCAGGATCACTTCAAAGTGCATGTGCCTTTGCATTTACACACGTTATAATCTGCGGAGGGTCGCAAGGCTACCAGCAGCATTGGGTAATACGTAGAGCCAGGGCTGGTCCTGCTCTGTGGAAGGGCATCTCACACAGCCCCGATCCTCGAGAAGGAAGGGGGCGTTTGTGGCTCTGCGGAGCACCCGAAGTGACGCACACAGCCGGGACGGGAGCTGCCCAGAGCAGGCCCAGCCCGCGCTCCGGGGCCAGCGCTGCCGTGGGACCCGTCACCATCGTCCCGAAGTGGCTCTCACCTGCTGCGCCTTGCTCAGGCACTCTTGAGCTGAAACATTTTGCTGCTGCCCCCTCGTGCGCTGCTCCGTGGCAGTCCCGCAAGCCTGTGAAACAGGGCCTGCTGGTGGGAGCCACAGCTGCGCCCCGCAGCAGCCCACGCAGCCTTAAAGGCTTCTCCTGACTGTCCTGGGGCTTTATCAGTTAGAGTAGTTAAAGGACAAAGGGAGTATGTCAGCAGTGCAAACGGGTACTATTTAGTATTTATTCCTCATTGTATGTAATTGTTTTAGGAAGGCTCTGCAAGGGTGTGTTCTGTCTACCATACTGCCTCTCTTAATAAATGAATAAATACATTGTTTGCATTAATACTGGGAATCTACATATTGTCTAGTTTAGAAAACTTAGAAGGAGGTAAAAGAAAACCAAGGAGGAGGCACTGTGTACTCAGCAGGAAGGAAGGAGTCATCCCTGCTGCCAGCGCCGGGCCGAAGCCTCATCAGGAGGGTGGGATGCGAAGGCAGCAGCCGCTCCTTGATCTCGGGAGCGTCATCGGATCCGGCCCCTGAGCTCCAAATCCACTGCCCACTTCGAGGCAAAACCCGGAGGGAGCAGGGACCTCCAGCCCACATCTCCTCTTGTACCGGCTGCTTCACTCCACATCCAGAGAGAAAATATAAGAAATAAATTGCTGGAAGACAAATTAGTGCTAAAGACCCTTGAGCATGTTTGCACTTCAGATCTGTGTGTGGACAGGGCCTCAGAGAGCCGGTAAGTGCATTCACACACGTTGTGACGGGCACTGCGCCTGTCAACCCCCGTCCCCTTGGCTTGCTGCTCCTCGGGGACTATATACTAGTATAGTAGTGTGTGTATATATATACTTACATATATACTTTTGCCATAACAAGTCCTGGCCTTATGTTTCCTTATTCTTACTTTTCTCTCTTAACATGAATTCTACCCTTTAAGTTACATCATAAACCTACGCCAACACCAAAAAGTGGGTAGATATCTGTGTAGCAATTGAGACAATAGTTTTTCCTAGGAGATGGCCATGTTACAATTCAAAGGGACACATACTGAGGCCAGATACAATATTTTTTTGCCTAAGCCATGGCAGAAACAAAGACATCTGCACTTCAGAAGGACTGCACCAAATCCCCCACCTTAGCCTCCCGTATCGCAGCAGGTTTCTGGCTCCAGAAATGGCCATTTCTGACCAACACACCAAGTTATACCTGTTTTCAGCATTAAAACACCCCCAGGCCCCTGTGACCGTCTGGCTGCCCTCACCCAGGACAACCACCAAGCAGGGCCCTAGAGGAAAAACCACCCGTTTCCCTCTCTGCTGACTTGCTTTTACGGGATCTGCTCAGGGCAGCTTCTCTCTTTCCCTTCAGGGAAAGCTGCTCGCCCTGCCCTCTCCCCACCATCACCTACATCATAGGGAGAATGGAGGTTATTTCTACTTGTAGTTGGTTCCAGGTCTGAGAGAAAGGAATGGAAAATTCAGCACCTGCAGCAAAGCATAGCTGATGTGAATGTAATGGAGCTGGGGAAGGAGAGCAAATTAAATAAACACTTAGGAAAAAGATTTAGGAGAATCTTAAAAGAAAAATTAAACAATGCTTGAGCCCTCTACTTCTTCCTTGTAAATGTATTACGGGATCTTTCCCATGGCAGGAGAAGCAAAAGGGTTAAGAACAAGGAATATGCCAGTCAAACCAGGCTGGATAGCTGAAACAAACAGATCCTTTCATACTAAGTTGGATTTGCCCAGCTCAATGTTTATGTTTGGGTAGTAAGTACACAGAAAGACTTATTATTTGGCCAAGGTGGCTAGAAATAGCCTTCAGGCCAAGTCAAAGCTACTTCTAATTTGGGACTGCAGTGCTAACTGAAGGTCTTGCTCTCACACAGATGTGCAGTTGTGGAATGATGGCTTTTCTGAACCCTGAAATCAGCCTTCAGCAAACTGCTCCTGAACAGGAGGTGGGCCAAAGACCACGCACCATCCACACCCAGCGCTCATGGAGCACAACTGAGGAGTGCATTCCTTTGCCAGTGTGGCTCAAAGCATGCTCTTCAGCTTGAGGTTTTTTTCAGGTGCTTCCTCAAACACTCCTCTGTCTCCCTTTGCAGAGCTGGCTTTACTCAAGCAATAAACAAACCTTTCATTCGTACGTTTGAGCAACATACTTGAGACTTGAGCTAAATCAGAAGCTTGAGGAAATTCAGCACACGCTGCATTTAGTTTTGTACTCCTACCTCCAAGCAGTGTCAGCTGTGCTCCCATCGAAGATAATGTGTACGTGTGTGTGTGTATACCTTTTTTTTGCCTGAGGTCCAGCTTTGAGGTCGTTGTGGTCACATCAGCACCATTCCCAGGGCCTGTGGGAATCCAAACTCCAGCGCTCCCGCCGGGCAGGAGGCACCCGCCAGGGGCTGGATCTCACAGGCAGTTACTGGAGAGGGCACCAGGAGCCGGGTTCCCAACACTCTCCTCTTCGGGAAACGCCGGTGGTGGCACCGAGCCCAACCAGACCCCTGTATGGTGAAGAGCCGGGCTCCTTGTGGGGAGCCACCGTCCGTGGGGCTGCTGAGGGCCAAGGCCCTGGCCAGGCAGCCCAGCGCGCTCCCCCCCAGCTCTCCTGCCCACATTTACTGCAAAAAAACTCATTCCAACAGGGCTGCTGGAGTGCCAGGGCGTCATAACATGAACGAGCAAGCAACTGAGGATTCACAACTTTTAATTTTTAAGAAAAAAGTTACATTACATTTATTTTTCATAATATTTTTTCAACAAGGCCTTCTTGTTAAAGCTTTTTTAAGAAAAAGGGTCTATATGATTCACACCTGCGTGGAGCTTTGCAGATCACACAGTAGTTACCAAACAGCTATATTGCACAAGGACCCACACATTACCACACCGTTCTTAGCTTAAGTCTACATCGTAAAGTGCTGTTTTGTAGGAAGAAACTTATTTTGGAGAAAAAAGAAGTACCTGGATAAACAAATATCACCAAACTGCATTTTGAAGAGATAAAATTTCTCCATTGCAGTTCCAAAAGAAAATCCTTTGTCTCTAACAGTATGTTTTATTTTTAAGAAATGGGAGTAAGCACCATATAGTACTGTAATGAATGTGTCCAAAGTATTCAAGTAAAACCAAATGCCAAATCAACTTTTAAACTCAGTGAGATAAAAACAAACAGATATCAAAATACAGATAGCTGTTGTCAAGGAGTTTTTAAAGTAGCATCCAGTAGAGTAAGTAATTGCATAGCTGAGCAAATCTTAAATGAATGTAAGGCAAGGCCAGAGTAGAAAAAAAATGAATTCTTTATCCCCTTCTGTATTGTAAAATCAGGACTATTTTTTTTTCCAATGAGAAATGAGTCTGAGGGATTCTAGTTATTCAAGATAAGGTGTTCAGTTTATAAGGATTTCTTTAAAATAAATAGTAATGAACTGCTACAAGCTAGAGATATTGCTCCAGATGTTTACAAAGAGTCCAATGCAGAACTGTGGAATGCTAACCATAACATAAATTGTGCCATTTAGACCAGTTACTGAAACACAGGAATCAAAAATGACATATAAGATATTCATTTGTGGAAATGATTTGATTTGGGAACAAAAGGCCCGAAAGCCCAACTCTCTAAAATGTATAGCTTTAAGCTTACGGTAGATTTGGTGCATAAAGGGACAGATGGGGACACAGCTACTGAAGACAGAATCCTGTCTCCCGGGTCTGTCTGACTCCACTGATTTCACACACGGAAGCATGAGTGAACTGGTCAACACTGTGCACTAGAACTGAAAAAGTTCTCAGTAGGTCACTGAACAACTCGTGGATTGATGAATAAAAGAGAAACAAAACAGAAGGAACAATAAATATTACCATGGGAAAGAGATTTGCTGGGTCTCACTACCACTTATTTGAGATACTGCACAATGATCTAGGAAAGGAATTAATCCAGGAAGGACATTTGTGTCCTCTACAAAATTAATCAGGAACAATCCAGTCTAGAAACAATTGTGAAGAGCTGCAGGAGGCCCCGAGGACTAAGTCACTAGTCAAACTGACAGATAAAATTCAACATTAATAAATACAAAATAACACAGAGAGTGAGGAATCCTACAGGTGCACGGCATGTTCAGAACTCATCACTGGGATCATGCAGAACATTGTAAAACCACAGTAAAAAGCAAAATCCGTAACGGGCATGGAAAGGCTTCCACGCCATGGGCAGCTGGGCAGGCAGGAAACACGGGTATGAAGGAAAGAAGGACGGCGAGGGTGGACCACGGGGAATCCTTTGGGCTACCTCTCTGTGCAGCGGGTCTCTATCGCTGGGAGGTGCCGGCGGGCAGCGCGTGGCGGCGGAGCCAGCGGCCCCTCCGCACTGACCCGTCTCCTCGGCCGCCCCACGGAGCCCCCGGGAGAGGACGCGGGCGGCTGCATCCAGAGCCGCGCGACGCGGGCGGCCGCGCAGCGAAGCTCTTGCACCGCCACCGACATTCGTTCAAGTGCGCTCTGATGCCCAGCTCCCAGTTCTACAACTCTATCACATGTACTTCATTAGCAACTTAATAAGCATACTCCACACACATTCATCAAGATGGGCGACTATGCCCCAAAATCAGAAAGCACCAAGATATATTAGAAACATCCTTCACTTTAGATCCCCTTTTTTTTTTCACAATGCAAGTACTTGAATGGATTTTTACACAGATTTCAGACAGATGCAAACACTACTACCCAGTACAGCTATTAACATGAGAGGAACAGAAATTTGCACAGAGACAACCTTTAAGGCAAAATTTGGGTCTCAAAACTTAATCAGTGCTTTTTTTTTTTCTTTTTTAACATCCTTACTAAAAACAAGCCTTCACTGAATACAAAGTTAACTTATAAAACATGTTTTAACAGAAATACCTGAATTTAAAAGTTCGCATTTCATTACTTGTGTCAATAACTTGTTTGCTTTTGCCCACATACTAGGTACTGTTACTCATACATGCAAATAATTCAGACTTCCCACATAGAAGTCTGATGTTTAAGGTCAAATTGCACTTTCTTTATATTATGCAGCCTATACTAAAAACCTGAAGAGCAAAGAAACTTATCATTATAAGCCACCAACTATACACCACACGTTGGAGTTTTATATTATAGCCACATTAAAGATACATGAAATAGGATCAGTTTTTCGTTTGCCGTTCTCCTTCCAAATACAACCTAAAGGTTCAGCTGCAGTTTTGATTTCTCACTGTATTTGTCCAAGTGTTATTTAGCACTGAAATGCCCAGCTAACAGGTTAGTCAGAAAGCATCTGACCACTCAAATGCATTCAGACAGATTTCTTAAAGGATAATGGCAATCACACACCAACAGGCTCAACTCTGTTAATGCAAGACCAACTGTGTAAGGATTTGAATTACTTAAAAGGCAGATTTCTACCCCGAGGAACAATTTTGGTTGCTAGGCAAATTTCTTCCCTCCCCCTTGAAGGACAGTCTGTGGAGAAGAGCATCGCACAGATCACAAGAAAGGCAAGAGAGTTACCAGAAGGAAGAACATTCCCCACTTGTAGAAGCAGCTGGGCCGTTCGCTTTAAAAATCATGACCCAAAGGCTCGTGTGCAGCACTTAAATATGATGTAATTAATTAATAATGATGTAATTGAATGCCAAGGCAGTACGCCTCTGCTCTCATTTTCCATCTCAGAACACCTGTGGGAAGAGATCACTGTATTATATGTCATCTTGGTACTCCAAGCAGTTTGCTACGATGGGTTCCTCCAGATGAATTCCTGAGCCACCCATTAAAGCAAAAGCCGGATACATTACTCCAGAGCAGTCCACCTGGCGCTCATAAAGGCATTTCATATGATCTGCATCATAGAATCCAACCTTGCCTTTCTCATAGTCAAGGCAGACCCCTATACACGATGGCATGGGAAGAATTCTGCTTGCTGAATCTTTGGGGGCAGCAGGCGCCTTCGGGATAAAGAAGCTTCTCATGCCTAAAGTGACCATTGTAAAAGGCTGTGATGATTCGAAACAGGTATCTTCACTCCCACTGTCATGACCACTGTCTTGTTCATATCTAGAACAGAAAAACAACCATTAGCTTTTGTCAAACTGTGAAGTGTGGTCAGCAACTTAAGCATGAGAAAATAATTTTGTAAGACTAGTAACACTACACAAGCACTCACAAAAGCTTGTGCAGTAAGGATACTCCTACGTGTGGAGGAAAGACCTCCCTGGATAGCCTGTTCCAGAGCCCTGTCACCCTCACAGGAAAGTTGTTCTTCCTCATGTGGAGATGGAAATGCCTGTGTTTAAACTTGTACCCACTACCCCTTGCCCTACAACTGGCCACCGAGAAGAGTGGCCTCTTTACATTCTCTTCTCAGGTATTTGTGCATATTGATCAGATCTCCTGTCAATCTTCTCTTCTCCAGGCTAAACAGGCCCAGCTCACTTAACCTTTCCTCGTACAACAGATGCTCCAGTCCCTTAATCATCTTTGTTGCTCTTCTCTGGACCCTCTCTGGAAGCTCCACGTCCCTCCTATACTGGGGAGCCCAGAACTGCCCCCAATACTCCAGGTGCGGCCTCCCCAGAGCTGAGCAGAGGGGCAGGATCCCCTCCCTCCACCTGCTGCCAACATCCTCCTGATGCAGCCAGGAGCCCATGGGCCTTCTTGGCCACGAGGGCACTGCTGCCCCATGGGGAGTCAACCAGGACTCCCAGGTCCCTCTTTGCGGAGCTGCTCTCCAGCAGGTCAACCCCTAATCTGTCCTGGTGCCTCTAATTTCCTGGCTCCTCCCTCTCGACCTTTTTGAAGACTGCAGTGATGTTGGTCTCTTCCAGTCCTCCGGCACCTGCCCTGCTCTCCAGGACCTCTCGAAGATGATGCAGAGCAGCTGAGCAAGAACCGCTGCCAGTTCCCTCAGCACTCTTGGCTGCAGCCCATCTGGACTCATAAATTCATGGGTGTCCAGTTTGCCTAAGTAATCCTTAGCCCCGTTTTACAGTTTTAGTATGCTATATAGGAAGAAGCCAATACATTCTTTTGATTCTCCCCGACAAGAGTTGCAAGTCTGCAAAGAATACCCCCTCAGCCTGCAGTTCCTAGTCACATGCAAGATTATTATGATTGTCATTGAGAACTGCAGATCTTTTTGCTGGTTTGCCCACTGTGCCTTGGGTTGTACCCAGTGTTGCCCCAGTACAGCATGCAGGAGGATGGTCTGGGATAAGCCAATGACTTAGAGCCCTCCGCAAAGAAAGATCCACAGCAAGGGCCGAACCTCTGAATGGCAGGGAAACTTTAGCATGCTCATGCATTTAAGGCAGAGTCTACCTAGTGATGATTAAACACTGCTTCAGTCTTGCAACTGTCACTTTTTTCCTTCTTGCTTTCATCTAACCATCTTGACATACATAGAAACATGACTTCTTTTTCCCCAAAGAAATAAAGTAAGATTCTGCATGATTGAATAAGCACTTTTCTAATAATATTGGGGAAAGAAAAACACTCCGCTCAGCCCCAATCTGAAACTAAAACTAAGCCGGCATACACTATGTCCTTTGAACTACTTTCCACCGATCAATGTTCATGTTGTTTACTTAGAGCAGACTTCCTCTTGTCTTTTAAAAGGCCACCTACTTATGTAGAACATATATCATGCAAGAATGCACAATTTACCTCGGACTGGTCACATCACGGGGACTATGAAGCCATTCCTGTATCTTGGTGCTAGAAGCAACTCCCACTTTGACCAGGTATGAGTGGGCTTCCACACGAAAAGCCCAGAAATGCTTCCCTTTGGCAATCCCGGTGTCACCAATGATGTAATCCAAGGTTGTGTAACATCCAACCTGTATACGTTCAGCTCCTAGCAGAAGGGGAAATCCAGCCCTGCTTTCCACAGAACTTCTTCTTGGATTCAGGAAGAGATGTTCGTTGTTGTACCCACATTTGTTATCAAAAAGAAAACTAAAAACTGAAAAACAGTATGCCCAAAATTAAACATTAGTTAACCACCTGGCTTTCTGTGCTTATAAAACACATTTTAAAACACACTGACACTTGAAATTCTCATTTTTAAAAGCTATCAGGAATTTCATACAAGCTAAAACAGTCTTAATATGCTAATTAATGCATTTGTTAATAATGCTTCCATAAATGTATGTGACTGGATAATTGCAGAAGTCTGAAAGCTTCTAAAAATTGCCTACAGCTTCTCATAACATTTACAGATACAAATTCTGCACTTTCTGGACAAAAATAAAATAGTACCTGGAGCTGGAGGTGTATGAAAGATAACTTCTTTGCTCCAAGCACTGCAGATGGACCCTTTGTATCCTCGGACTCTAAAGATATAGCTACTGTTGGTATCTAAATCAGATATTACTTTGCTCTTCCTGCAAACTTCAACCTCTTGCCACGTCGCACTCTCCTCATCTTTATTCAGCTTCCGATACTCAAGGACATAGATATCAGCTGAATCTGCTTTTCCTGGATTTTCCCAACTGATGACAGCCCTGTTGTATATTTTGCTCTTTTCTTCATTGATTTCTGGCACATCTAGACCTGGAATGACAGAGATTAAGCAGTAAAAAAGCTCTAAAGTTTAGGTTTACGTTATGTTAGAATTAGCCACAAAAGACCTTTGTACAGGTCTTATAGGTTATAGTGCAGTGAAGAAGAAAAAAATCTGACTCACAGACTGAAAGAGTGTGGGTGAGGATGGTTCTCTTCACATACACATGTACACCCCTTATTTTCTGCACTTACTTTGACAGTTGTCAATATTATTTTTGCTGGCAAGCCAAAAACCATACAAAACCCAATCATGCAATGAGAAGCCCTGGCAAGATGAGTTAGGTCTTACTTAACTATAGTATTTTGGAAGGCAACATAAAGTGGTACTGAAGATAATGGCAGTTTATAAAAGCTGAAGCTTGCTCTGCTGATAATTAATGCCTTTTGTATCATGGAGAAATAGAGAGCAACTATTCTGTTCAAGTCAGAAGCTGCATGACAGCTACCTAACTGCAACACTGTGTAAATCTAAGGCTCTCCATAGACAGACAAAAGACGATGTGTCAAGGCAGTTTTGCTGTTCCTGCATCTCACCATTGGAATAGAATGACAAGTCACCAAGGATCTCTTCTTGCCTTGCTATGTCCATCACAAAGTCTTGAAAAGAAGTTTCAGCGGCTGGCCTGAAGCTTCTCAGAGATTCAGTAGCTTTTTGGATCCTGGAATCATGAGGTTGAGAGAAGAGGGGGATTCATATGTATCCATTTCTTAAAAGAAAAATATTAAGTTTCTATTTTAAAAGAAGTCTTATTTTCATACAATTACTGAAGTCTCCCAGGATTATGTCTGGCATTGTTGAATGCCTTCTGTACATCAATGTAAAGATAATGAATAGATAACAGTTTAGATGGCAGAACATCTGAACTATTTGGGCATTATGTTCAAAGAACAAAACAGACATGAAGTGCTAATGGAGAACAACTATTAAGATCAAAGAGTTCAAAGCCAGAACAGAAATGTTAAACTAGTTTACAAATTCCTGATACAATCTCTGAGCAAAGACATGCATCAGGAAGCTGAATAGACTACCCTTATACTGCAGTTCTGCTAAACAAGGATAGATGTTGTGGGAGAGCATGCCTTTTCTTAGTATGCTCTGGAAAACAGCAATTTCTACCAAACCCCACCTGGACCACCTACCAATCTCTGAAAATTTCAGATACTGCATTGAGAATTTTGCTGTCAGATACCAGAAGAACAGGCTTCAGCAGATATACTGTACCTAAACTGGAAAATATTTAAAATACCTGACATGGAGTTGTCTTGCTGTTTGGACAAAACAAGACTGGTCGGTTTCTTTGAGCACTTCTTGAGCGTATCCTACAAGGCCATTATTTTCTAGGAGACCTTGATACTCCTCTATTTGGGTTTGTAGTTTCTCCAGCCTTAAATTCTTAGATGCTTCAATTGCCCTGAGAGCTACTGATCTCTTCTCTTGCAGAACCTCAAACAGTTTGTCAAAATTTTGAGATGCTTCCTCTTTAGCTCTCTCACCATTGCACTAGAAGGGAACAAAATACATTTGAGAGAGATTCTACAACACCATGGCTCGAGTAGGGCAACTTATTTAAGGTTTTGCAAAACATCATAGTGCTCTGGTCACCTGTCCGGCAGACAGGACCAATATTTTTGGTATTTAACAGCCAGCAAACCTTAAGCAACACCGCACCCAAGCTAGAAAGTACTTATTATTTCAACACAGCAAATGAAGAAAATTCAGATTTTTTTGATTACTTCTTGAAATATTCAGGCATTTGTCTAAGCAGCTCATGTAAAAGCATTATTATAGCAAGTCAGCCTCTGAAGTCTTCATGCACAAGAGCCAGATGCTCTTCCAGCTTCCTTACTCATCTTCATCAGGAGTCAAATCCATCTTCTCCCAAACACGCTTGAAACAGCAGGATCATCTCTGACTATTCTGGATAAGGAACTACAAAGCACAGGTTTGGTCTGCATCGAGATATGGACAGGGCTAGGAGCTCCTGCCATTTCTATAGGGAGTCTTTTAGCTTGCATGCGGGCACACGCCCCCGCTCTAGGCGTTCCATGGGGAGCTTCTGTGCTTAGCTCCAACTTTATTGCCACAGCATCTCAAACAAAACAGAGGGTGTGAATTGCACAGTGCCATTAAGCCCAGAGCCTTAAATCTAATCAGTTTCTCTTTGAAATAAAGCTTATCTGATAGCCAGTCTACCACATTTGCAGCAGCATCCAAAACTGCCTTTTTGGAGACACTGCTTGCAGTGTTTATCAAATTTCCCTCACCATCAGGATTATAATGCCTTACAGTAGGCAAGTGTGATCCAATGCTAACACAAATTACAGAAATTGGCGAAGTGAAAAAGAAAAAAAAAAATCCAAGGGCTTTGTTTTGTGCCTTCAATGACCATCCCCAAGCAATTAGTGAGTCATGCTTCTTACCTCTGTTTCCTTAACCAGGAGACCCAGCTGTGAGATTTGACTTTTCACCTGGCTCTCCTTACTGATGAGGTATTCTATATCTTTTGAAAGCTTCTCCTGTTAAAATACATCAGCAAGTTGTCAGAACACGGCTATTCCCCTCCAACTGGTGGAGCAGCTGGCTAGTGCTCAGCTTGCCTGGCTACAGGGCTGAAAACCAACTCTGGTTATGAAACCAGCACTGAGGAGACCTGGACTGGAGGGATGGATGACGAGTGCTCCCAGCAACGGGTCAGCGCTTTGGCCGGGCACAGCAGCAGCAGAGGCTTCTGACACCAACATAGCCCAAGCTGGGCCACCCCTCCCCAACCACAGGAGCCATTCGCTCTTAGAACAAACAAAATGAGGCTTGCAGGCATTTCTGTAACTTAGTAAAATGCCTCCTCAGTTACCTGTAACTCCTTTGCAAGAAGATTTTGTAGAAAAATGTGTGCTTTGGACTGGCAACTTTCTGAGAACCTCTGCACTTTCCTATTTGCAAAAGGGTCAGCAACTGTACAGTGGCTTTGCAAACACAAGTCAGAAGGCCAAGGAGCACAAGGCAAGCTTTTTTTTTTTTGGGGGGGTGCTGGTAGGGAAATGAGGAAGTGGCAGCAATCATTCTCTAATAATGTTTGCAAGTCTTCCCTATTATACTATGCTTAGGGAATTAACAGATACATAACATGCAAGGTTTCCCATATTATTTCAGATCCAAATTTAACTGGAGTGTTCTTAATGTGACAGTTCATCCAAGTCACAAAGACACTTGTCTGTACCTCCAGTGGTAAAAACTAGGCTGCAAAGTACTAACTACTTAGACCTTTTGCTTTGGTCAATACAGCTGGCTGCAGCACAGCTGTCTAAAATGAAGTGGATGCACTCTCAGGGTGTTACGGTTCAAACATGTGGTTCAAAATTGACAGTATAAAGCGTCTGGTTTCTCAAACATACCCTAAGCCACATCAGTACACACATTAACAGGTGTTGCACAATAGCACACCTCAAGACTAGATTAGTGTCCTCTGGCCTTCTGCCAGAGACAGTTTGCCCTTTCAGCAGCAGTTCAGTACACTTCCCCTTCTTAAGGCCAGGTCAAATAATACTTTACTTTTACCTTAAGAGTTTTGTAGGCAGTGCTCATAGTTGTTACTCTGTGGTTTGCATGAGATCCACCCAGTTTACAAAGATGACAAACGGGCCTTCTGCAGATTTCACAGTACATGTTTACTCTCTCCATTTCATGTTCCGGGCACATCAAAATCTGAAAAGACAACAGAGAGAACATAAGTGTGTTTCCAAATCCTGAAGTGCTCAACAAGCCATTAAATCAAGCAACCCCACAGCAGCATCCACCAGCATCCATCCAGCAGTATATGAACCATTTCCTAACTTCAGAGCTGGCATAACCCAGTAACGACCCAGTCTAGACTCAAAGCAGCTACTCAGCCCATCGCTCTTGGAGTAACAGATGAAATGCTGCCTCTAATGCCAGTTACTAATTGTTAGTTTATTTTGCCTGACTCCACAACTACAAGTTGTTCACTGTGAGTGTCTTTACAGTATCAGATTAAATGTTTTTTTTTTTTCAAAAAAAAAAATTCCGCTCTATACTAAAAATCACCTTGCAAAATTGAATAAACTAGAACAATTTCTTAAGAGGTAAAATGCAGTTTGACTCTAAGTTCAGAAAACAGATAAACACATCTAAAGGGGAAGGAGTGGAATCCACTGCCCCATTCCACAATCCTGGAAAAGCTGCCAGAAAGGCAGCATTTGGGTCCATCTATTCTGCACTATCACAGAAGAAAAGGTTCTCAGCTGCAGGCCAAAGTGAAAAACATGCAGTTCCGTGAAGAACCCAGGTCAAAAGAGTCAAGTCATTTAAAAAAAAAAAATAAGGAAGGAGAAGAGGACAAAACAGAAAAATTGCCAGCAGCATAAATACTGGAACACAAAGCTAAAGTGCAGGTCTTCCCTGAAAACAGCTCCCAGCCCCCAAATGTTCCCTCAGGTTTTGATAAGCAGAGCAAAGGGATCAGTCTCACAGCACCTTGGTACACGTGGCTGTCATTAGGCAGAAGGTGATAAGATACTATGCTGTCATTGCCTACTGGATTATGGAAAGGAAGCTTTCCTGAAAGACAGCCGTGCAAACTGGCGTCTATGAAAATCCACAGTCATGCTGTTATCCCAATGAAGTAGTCTTTCCACAGCACTGTCTAGCCACGCTAGGAGAAACCATCTATTTTTGTTTACCTTCATGGAAAGGGGCTTTACCAAGGGCTAGGGGCATTACTAAGGGCTAGAAGAAGTCAGCAGATTATCTGCAGGATACAGATCAGGGCAGGGACAACCCATCCCGTGCGCGCCTCTCCCATCCACAACACACAAGTTACAAAGTGCTCTCCAGCCTGGTTTTAAATTAATTAAAGTCGTGACTGGGAACATTGTAAAGGAGATTCACAAATACTCTAAGCATTCAGTTCAGGTCTTACCAGGGCACCGTAACCGAATACGCATTTCTTCTCCCCTGGGTTAAACTAAAACACTCCTCAAAAAGATGTCTATAACATCAAAGTGGTGAAGTGCACTGTTGTGAAGCTTTTATAAGAAGCCATATATTTATAGCTAATCCATGTATATGATGGCTTTATCACTGTTGTTCTTTAAACAACACCTCTGCCTTCACATATAATTTCAGAAAGCCAGAGTTTCCATTAATGCTTGGGATATGAAGGTTGGGATGATCAAAACTCCCCGAACACCAATGCTAGACCCCTCACACTATCTCCCTTCTACACAACAGATCTAAGCAGTGTGCTAGAAGAAGCTTCACTGCTGGAGGTACTTTTAATGGAGCTTGCTGTGTCCTCCTGCTCCAAAACCACCAGCTGCCTGTGCCCAAGCGCCAATCCCAGGTCTTGCTGTCCCTAACGAGGTCACAAAAATCAGCCCGAGGCTCCCTCCCCATCACAGGCCACAAGCAGGCTGCAAATGCAGGCACATCAGAACAATCTTTCATTAGAGATGGAACTGTGACCACCGTCCCTTCAACTCAACAGGGCACAACCACGTTCTGCATTCTGCTTAGCAGCAGAAGCAAAGTTCTGCAACCACTCTGTTTTGCCTGAATACAGCAGAAGTATGAAAAGTAGAAAACTAGCCATTGTATTTTCATCTTCTCCCTCATTATTTCCTAGCTAAGAAATAAAGGAGTATAGTGACAGTGGAGACTGAACTCTATGTCCTGCTATAGTCGAATGCATGGAGAGAAGAAAGAGCGGAGAGGAAAACAAACATATAAACAACTCTATTTTAGATTGAGTTCAGGAAAAAAAAAATCCAAAGGGAACCTGTAAAGCTGAGAACAGAACAGCTGTTGGTGGGGTGTTTTTTTCTGTTTGTTTGTTTGAAGATTTACCACGTGCAGATATGTCCTGCTTGACCTGATCCTTGGAGGAAATGACTGCAATTCTGCTGGTTCAAGATCTTCAGGTCTTACAAAAGGAGAACAAATCACAAATAACACAGTCCATTCCTCAAAGAAAAAAAAAGCCTTCATTCTAGGGTCCCTTTCAAATGCAGTTTCTATGTACCTTCCAGTAACAACTACCTGATCATCAACAAGAACAAAACCTCATGATTCACTCAAAGAGCAGAGGTCACTAAAGCAACAATGATCCTAAAAAGCTACCGCTGCTGCACAGATGTGTCTGCAAGCTCCATCTACACCCACACTAAATACATTAAGATA
The DNA here is from genome assembly GCF_003342845.1 of Nothoprocta perdicaria. Taxonomy (NCBI): domain Eukaryota; kingdom Metazoa; phylum Chordata; class Aves; order Tinamiformes; family Tinamidae; genus Nothoprocta; species Nothoprocta perdicaria. Next base: position 1,676,505 of record NW_020456221.1, on the reverse strand, counting down.
CACACTTACCTTGGGTCTGAAGTTGGTGGTTGGTCCTACATATTCGTGCTGGGCTTTTACAGTCCCCCAGGGATGATACACCTTGAAACACTCATTACAATAGCTTGCGCTGCAGTCCATGCAGCTCTTGGTGGACTCTTGGGCTGGAGGCTTGCAGAAATCACACATAATGGCTGTGGCTGCCCTGGCTGCCTGCCTGTATCTTTCCACAATGGTTTCCAAAGTAAGGTTTCGAAACAAGCCACTGATGCCACGTTCTCCCAGATCAATATCATGTTGACAGCCAGGACAAGGAAACATAGTTGTTCTAGAAGTCAGGGAATTGCGTTTTCTGCCTGCATGGACAGCAAATCCAAGTTCAGTAGGAGCAAAAACTAGAGTTTTAGGTGTTTTAGGAACACAACACTTTATGAACCAATCCCAATTTTTTTAGCAGATCATCCAAACCAATACAATACTAATACATATGCATTCTGCCAAGCCAAAGAGAACAGATTTGCCATTTCAAGGCACTGTAATGTCTCAGTACAGACACATAATAAACTCCTCTAAAGCTTAATTCAGTGTTAAGACGAATTTAACTGTTCCCATACTATCATCTGCTTCCTGTAATTTTGTTTTTTGCAACACCACTATGTCAACATCACTACCCTTTTCTTCTTAAAATCAGGCCATGCACTGCCAGACGCTTGTCAATACAAGCCCTTTTCTCTTCAGAATGTCCCACCATCTTTGCACAACTGTGGAAAACAGCTGCCTAAACTCATGGCAAGTCACTAGACACAGGCTACTTTAACTACTCTGCGTGCTTACACAGGAAAAAAATGTTTTCTTTCATAGGCCTAAAACACTCTCCAGCAATTATATAACATGTAAAGCTTCAGAAGCCATTCCCTCAGGAAAACGCCCTGGAGATCCTGATCTAGTTTTGGATGCATTCACGTTGCAGCCATTTTTAAACACTAACCATCTATTTTCCGGAAACCATTTAGCATTAGGCTGCCCAGATATACTCACAGCTTTGTAACATGTTCAAGGGAAGGATGACTATTCTCAGAGTGAGAAAAAATAGTTATTCCCACATGGAAACAGCCAGTTTTGAGCTTCTAGAAGTTTGCCTTGGCTGAGGTGAACATGTTTTCCCAAGAGCAGACATAAAAACAGGCAGTAAAACAACCAAACCAAGCTAAATCAGTTAGACAAAGCAGGTCGCAGCTGACTCAGTCTTTCCCCAGCTGAACAGCCTTGCTAGAAAAGGACTGCTAACTATACTAGCACAGAGATCAAAGCGGAACTGAACACTGAGATAAGTCAATTTGAGAGATTCCTTTACTCTGGGATAGGGAACTGCAGATCCACATGATTAAACAGGGTTAAGCCTATCACATTTTGTTTTAGAGGAGGATTGCAGAGAGGTTACATTCCCACCAAAGAGCTACATGAAATTTTCTCCTCCTTGCCAGAATAAAGTCATCCAAGGCTCAAGCAAAGCTGCAGACTTAAAAAGCCCTTGGAGCGTGTTCTGAAATGGCTCCTGCAGAGCCAAAGGCTCTTCCCAGCTGAGCACCCTCAAAACTGCGGAGCAGGGAGCGCACCCTGCCCCACTCATGAGCTCAGCAAGAGGAACAAGGAAGAGGAGCAATCTGAAGAGGGCTAAGACAGCACTTACACCTGACACGTATCCTCTCAGTTCCGCATACAGAGAAACTAAAAACCACTCTCCAACTGGAACACTGTTTTAACATCCCTTGGAGGAGAACGCGCACTGCCTCTGCAAAGCAGTCTGTAAATGGAGGTGTGATCAGCGTGTGTGCAGCCAAGGGCTTACATGGCTGAAATCAGTTCTTTATGAGCAGGGGAAACTGGTTCATCTGTATTCAGGCAGCTCCCCTCCAAAATGAAATGAAACATTAACATATCTCAAGTGTCCTTTAAACGCTAGCCAAAAAGACACTTGTTTTATGTTGTTCTTCTATGATTGCTACAAACAGCAGTTTCACGCCTCCCTTCCTATCATTCACTTCTCAAGCTCTTTCAAAACACTCCCGTAAGGAGCTGATTCCTTCACAAATTAGTGAAATGTGCCCCGCAATAGTTGTGCACAAGGGCCAGGTAACAAGCCAGAACCAGAGTGGGAACAAGCGTGCACAAGTTGACGGTCTCAAAGCCAGCTGGTCTTACACCTTTCTGCAGGTTCTGAGCAGCACAACGAGGTCACATTTCCAGAGCACAGTGCTAATAGCCCAAACCAACCGTATGTATGCAATGCTCTGGTGAATGGAAGCAGAGATTTTTTATATTTTTTTAGTACTTACTTGAAGTCAATTAATAACCCAAACCATACATCCTGTAATACCTGTAACTTGGCATATACAGCAACACATACATGCAATGCACAGAAACAGCAGTAAAACACATTATATATATATATATAACTTAAAATGTATGCTCCAAGCCAGCAGTCTGCATAGAATGGAAAGAGACCTTCTGCAAAGGCTTCTACAATGGCCCGAGCAGAAGGATGATTTTGCATGCAGTATCATGCAGTCAACAGCTATAAGAACGGGACAAGGAATACTTATATTTTCTAAAACTGAAAGAATAACGATACAGTGTCGTTTGTACAAGACTGCCTACAAGCAGTTCACTACAGCAGAAAGCAAGCAATGACAAAGCAAGGTAACACGGAAAAATATGGTGCAGTGGTCAAGTTTAAAAATACAGTCTGAAATTCTTATCCGGTAGCATGCTTTTGAAGCCTGGCCCAAGCGGCTCCAATGTGGAATTGGTGTCTGTTTAACTCGAAGACGAGTTTAGCTGCAATCCAATTGAGGCCTTTCATTCTGCCAGTCATGGAACAAAAGAAGACTGCAGTGATGTGCCATGCTCTACATACTGGTGACACAGTACTTACAGAATGCAATTCAACACACAGAAAGTAAGTCCTGAGTATCTTAAGATGTCTCATCCCTTTCCACTAAATAGTGCTCAAGAGCTTAGGCCTTCTTTTAATTTGTTTTGCTTTTCTGTTTCAAAACCTGTAAGCCTGTAAATATACTTCCTAAGCTCATCCAATACTTAAAGCATTCCCTTTTTGCCTAGTGAGAAAGTTAAAATATTACCATGTAGTAAGAATTAGTCTGCATATTGCTTATGGGATTTATAAACTCATATTTTGAAATGCAAACACTGTCTCTTGAAATATGTTACTTTGAGCACTGTCTTTTCTATCCTTGTCTAACTTTCACTTTGCTAAAATCGAATTCACACAAAAAGACTGTGAATTCAATTCTGTGAATTCTGTGAATTGAATTCACAAAAAAAGACTTTTCAAGTAGCAAAAACAAAAGGGATTCTACAGACATATTAGATTTGCAGTTCAGAGAAACTTTGATCCTCCCCAGAATCTCTTTTATACTTTGCCAATCCAGTTTCCAAGTATTTATTTTGTCGAACACTAGGAGTTAACACAAAGAAGCTTCCATTGTGGATCACAGGCAGTGAATACCTTGACTGGCAGCTGGAGAACACACTACTGATTATTATTGATCCAGTAAAAAAATGAGGTTTCTACTTTTGTAGAAAAAATGAAATATATCACAAAATGTTTTCCTACTCAGACTCCAAATTCACAAATATTAGAATATGTAAAGCTGCCCAGGAGCACCTTTAAGTCAGGCACATCTTAAAAATACACCATTTAAGTATCCTCTTCCCACATGGAAATACTAACACTTCCAATTGTAGAAAAGTCACCCAACCTAGAGCTGTGAGTTTGTAAAGGGATAAGACATCTTAAAGATAAAACCGTGTTTTCCAAGTACAGCATCACCAGCATTCTGTGGTTATGGAAGACATGAATGTTAATTCTGTGAGAGTTTAAACAACAAAAAAATGCTTTTTAAAAGTCAACTGGATTCTGATGCATAAAAAAGGAAAAAAAAACGCATACTGCCATCCTCAAACTCAGTCAACGTTTGTAAACAGATCTTTAGGTAGGAAAAGAGAAAAAAAAATGGAGACAAATTCATAGTTTAAAACTAATATTCCTACACTTTAAAAATTTTCCCCACATCAGGGGTGCTTTCTGTGACCTAAGCAGATAAATTCAGCTTTTCAAAAATTTAAGTGTCCTACACTGTCTTTGTTTGCTTATAACACTTCTGCAGCTGAGGCAATCTGACTTCCTATCAGTTGCTTTGTTCTTCATGTGGAATGTAAAATTCAGATTTGTGGTTACTTCAGTTCATTCCTTTTTTGAAGGATACAGAATTTCATAGGCTGCTCAAGTGTCTGCCAATATTAGGCCAAGAGGAAGATTTGTTCTTCCCCTTTTTGACAAGACAGCACACCTAAAAATAAACATTTACGCTAACATCTGAGAACAAGCCCCAAACAGGAGCAGAGATGCTCAGAGTATTATCGCAGCTCTGGGAATTTAGGAAATTACATCTACTCAAAACAAAGAGACATCGTCTACCCTGCAACTTGACATGTCATTCAGCACGGTAAGTATGAGAAAAAGTGACAGATTGCTGTATTTAGTTTTCCCTCATACCTGTATCTGCTATTCTGAACCGTGAACTGAACTGTGTGCAGAACTACCTGGTCCAATCAGCAAGGTTTGAATTTCAGTCCTTTCCTTTTTACTCAGATACAAGCAAAGGGGCTCTGATCCAATAAAGACCTGATATTGCCCTCCACTTAAAAGTGATACTATTGACCATGACCTCTTGGTGTTATAAACATCAATACAATAATTATATTTCACTGTTAGGAAGAAAGCAGTTTTACTGAAAAATGATCAGTTAACTCTTTTCTTTTTGCTTTAAAATGGAAAAGATAGCTGATGTATTTGTACCTTTTTTGTACGTTTAGCCATGCACACGCACGAAAAAAAAAAAAAAATCCAACTCTGAACTTAATTTCAGTCCAGTTGACCTTTAAGTCAATTGTAAAACAGAATGAAAAGCTTGCCTAATAGAAGTCCTCTGCACCTTTACTCGCTGCAAAAGCCACTTTGTGGACTTGATGGACTTGACCACTGACAAGAAAACTGTATGCTAACCAAAGATATTTAACTTGAGATCTAAACACTATGCTATCTAGAGCCATACAAGAAGTGAAGCATTTCTACCTCTCCACCCAAAAGACCTCCTCTGTGAGGCTGCGAACAATGAACAGAAAGCTGTTTTTAGAAATTGAAAAAATGAGATATACCATTGGTTTACAATGGCTCAGATGAAGACCATCAATTGTTTTCTTTCCTGTGACTATTAAACTATTGTAAGGCTGAAAGGAAAGGTTGATTATTTTCCTAAAACATGACAGCTATAGCATTAAAGTAGAAAGGAGGAGGAAGAAAGGACAGGTGGATGGAAAAAATATATAAATACATACATATGATTTTTTCAAACTTACTCGATTTCTCATCCATCAATGCTGCACAAGTGTCAACTTAACCACATCACATGTTCTTTTCTACATACACTAACATCACAGAAAATCAATCAGCAATACGATATACACTTTATTTTATATACAAAATAAATTGATTTCACAATAAAAAAGTATCATTTTACAGAAAAAAACTGCATATTTTAAACTAAAACCTTAAATTTAACAAGAACGTGCACTCAATTTCAACTGAAAAATAAACTGTTCTACCAATTCCAGCTTTTCTATACTACAATAAACTATACTTGAAAATGCAAGCTGTGTGCACACTAATCCAAAATACGGATGAGTCATTTTTGGTTTCTTAAGAATACAAAGACCAGAATCATTTAAAATAGCTGGTATCCTTAAAAAATCATAAGGATTCCTTAAGAAAGAAAAGTAAGTAACTAAATAAGGAAGACATCATATGTATTTTCAAGTATAAAAATAACGTACAGCAGCATGCCCTATACAAATGTGTCAAAAACTACCATTTTTGATGCTTTGGATATTTTTATTATTTTATTGCAAATCCCACTCAGGATATATAAGTTTATAAATTAAATAAAGTCTGTGTGCATAAGGAAGTAAGCACTAGCAGAGCACACTTCCTTGGGATGCCAGACAAGATATGTGCAAATGTCAGCTGCAATTTAGTTGAATACTGATGGTATCAAATTTTTGAGAGCAATCTCCCACCCCACAAATGTCTTTAACACTGCAAGCAAAGACAGCACAACCTCTACGTTTAACTTTCATTCTTTAAAGCTGCCATTTCCATATGCTTTCCATTTTTCAAATTTGAATCATTTGAGAATTTGAATCATGTTAATTTTTCCTATGATGTGCATCTGCTCAATGCTCCTTAGGAAGAAAGCCCAGCACTTCCGTATCTTTATATCCTGCTGCTGCCCATCAAAGAGGGACCTGGGCCACTAACAAAGCCTTCATCTCCCTCTACCTTGGTCAGATGAGGAGATAGCACACATATTACTCCAGTTTGATGGGATGGTGGAAGGCTATTAGAATTTTGAAGTTACAGCCCCCCTGCAAAAACTTGAGTGCATAAATCACAGCAAGTAGGAGTCCTTACTGCTATAACAAAGCAGTAACACTAAACCTTGTGAAAAAGGTACGCAATAAATCTGGTGGAGCAGCAAGTTAAGCTCTTCAAATCTTAATTCTCAGGGCTCCCAAGCTACTCTCTCCTGACACATGAGACATCAGTGTTTGGTTTCTCATAGTAATTAAATATCAGTCTCTCAAGAAAGCTTCTTTCTCATTCAGCACATGGGCTCCATGGCAGCGAGCAGACACCACACAGTGTAAGATCTGTATATGCAGTGGCTGGTGGAGAGCTAGAAGGAAGACAGGTTTTGACAGGAGAGAAGGGATTATCTTCTTGCTTAAGCTGCTGAATGCGGCATGGGGAGGTTGCTCCCCATGCGTTGCCTGTCTGATACTTCCACATTTCACAAGGCACATCTCTCACAGGGAGGTTGCCCATGGTGTATTCATTACTGCCCAGGCACTCAACCTGGAGGTCTGATATCCAATTTGCAAAAACAACGTGGAAAGCTGCAATTGAAACCAGTGAGAGCTTTAGGCAACACATATGAAGGAAAATAAGCACATTATGCTTAGGGAATTAACAACAAAAAAGGTAAATGGACTTCTGTTTCAGAGAATTCAGTTACCATGAGGCTCTCTTCACTCTTAAGTTTGCAGGAAACTGGTATTAGCTTAGACTGTAAGTAAGCAATAAATAGCAACTGGGGATTGTCCATCCCACAACTGGCCGCTCAGCTGCGGATTCCTTCTCATCATGTAAGCATCCATCAGCCAAATCAAGGCAAAGACAACATTTACTTATCCATCCTATTGGAAAAAAAAATCAATACTAAAGAGATGTTAAAGAGAAACACTTGAACTTGAAAACTGGGAAAGGGAGGATGATCATAATAGGAGGAAGTCATAACTACAGAATTCAGGCAGGTAAAAATCTGAGATCAACTTAACAGAAACATGACAGATAAAAAAGTTGTTGAAATTTATATCTTACTGCTCAGAGGTCCTTAGAGTACATAGAACATTAGGAATAAATGAAAACAATGGCTACAAACATTTGCATGATACTACAAAGACTAATTTATTTCTACATGAAATACAGTGCATTGTCCTTACAATAAAAATATTCCCATTGTTCTTAGTGTAGAACAAACAAAACTTGCACTATTCCCCAAACTGTCCATTTAGCTGCTGGTGTCAGGAGTACCAGGAGGACACTTTAACAGTGCAGATACCATTCACTTCAGATCAGCATAACACAGATGAAATGAGAAAGACATGAAAATCCCTGACATGTACCTGATCTGCTGATCCTGTCGATTCTGTCCATGCTTGGGGAATGCATTCGAATCCGAGGGCTGCTCTGGTTAGAGGACTCGGAGCCTGCATCAGTGAAAGAGTCTTCGAGTGTGAAGAGAATTTCTTTTACACATTTGTGACAAATACTGTGCTGACAAGGAAGGATGAGCGGATGGGTAAATAACTCCTTGCATGCTGGGCAAATGAGTTCTCTCTCAATATTCTTTATGGTAACCTTCATGGTAGAACGGGGAGAGAAAGCAAGTGTAAGCGTGGAAACTACAAGCCATAAAGCCCTACTGCATCCCTGCACGCACACCAGCTGCTGAAGCCCAGCTCTGCAGGACGTTTATTTTTCCGCACAGCATTAATCAGCCTTTTGGAGGCACGGCTCTGACCGGCACTGCACTCATCCCCAAGCCACGGCTTCTGAGAGCACTGGGCATCCCGCCTTCCCGCTGAAACCAGCCAAACGCAGTTCACGCCCGGGTCACGCCTGCATTGCAGGGGCGCAGCGAGCAGGGGAGTAGTCCCAGCTCAGGGAAAAGCCCCTCTGCGGTGGCAGCCACCACCGTTACCGCGGAGCAGCCATCTGCAGGCTCAGCGCGGCGTTCGCAACGGGCACGCACCAACAGCCGCCTCGCACACCGCCTCGCACGGCTCTGCCCCGACGTGCCAGCCCGCCCGGGCACCGGCGCTGCCGCGGCGCTCGAGGCCGCCGCAGCCCTTGTCCCTCTCCCTTCTCCCCCTCTCCCGTTTCCCCGCGCACACGGCGCAGCCCGGCGGGACGCGCCGAGCACCGGGGCCGCC
>NW_020456221.1:1650115-1667490 GCF_003342845.1 Nothoprocta perdicaria | reverse complement strand
GAGGCCGCCCGCCGCCAGGGGGCAGCGCCGCCGCCGCCGCCGCGGAGCTGTCCAGCGGCCGGGCGGCCCGCCCACGGCGGCACCGGCACCGCCCCCGCCCCCAGCCGCTCCAACGGCTCCAACGGCTCCAACGGCCGCCTTCCTGCGCGCTGCGGAGGGGAGCTGCGGCGGGTGCGGCGGGATTGCGGCGCTCCGGAGTCGCGTGCTCCCAGATGGAGGGAAACGAGCGCTTCCCCCACACACGAGGGACGCGGCTCCCACTGGGGACGTGATGGGCTGTGCTGCGGAATGTGCGAGATTGAGGACAGAAAGCACCGCGCATGCAGAGGGCGAAGGGCAGCACCCGGCCCTGCACCTTTCCTTTCCAGCCGTACACCCTCACAGGACCAGGGAAAGAACATTCAGGATTTTCCTTTTTGCCAGTTCACTAGGCAACAGCCATCCACTGACACATGTACAGCCAACTGGTCAAAACGCCATCACAGTCCTCTTCGAACACCCGACCGCTGCCCGCTGCCCTGGGCCGCAGCGCGGGCTGGTCCTGCGGACCACCCTTCCCAGACCGCGCTGCTTCCCGGCCCGCTGCTCCTCGGCTCCCCGCCCAGGGCTGCCTCATGTTCGCAGGGCCCCGCGACCACACGGGACCCTCCCAATATAACCCAAACTCTCCAGGGAGCGTAAGCTCCTCTTCCTCACTTGTCCTCGTGGAAATAGTTTCCACTCTGATGTTCATTCATAACCACTGTTCGTATCAACATGCCACACACATTTATCTGTCCCTAAAGGGAATAAGCTTGTCCAGGACACGGGACAGCAAGCTGGACAGGGGCTATTCCAGGGTCAGAAATGCCAGGTGAGCCCTGGCGGCTTTGTGGCAGCCACACAGGTGGGAAACGGAACACCTTTTTGTCTGTGTCTGTACCTCCCATCTTCTCTGTACAACAGCTGGAGCAAACAGAAAATAGAGTAAAGCTCTCGCTTCCTTGGATGCTGGGGAAGGCACAGAACAGTGCTGTCTGTCTGCAACTGGGAGAAAAAATCACACTAGTTAGGAAATCCAAGGTGAAGACATACAGCGCCCTTATATTACGCAATGGAAGCTTCAGTTAATTAACACAGGTGGAATAAGGACTATGTGGATGCCAAGGTGCAGTCAGTTTGACAAACCCTACATTTGACCTATATATTTTTTGCATAGTCTATTTCAAAGAATAATACTGGGATCATAAGCTCCTTCCCCACCCCCTTCCTTCAAAATTATATTTCATATGAGTCAATAGGACTAACACATATGAAAAGCCTAATTTGGTTTTGGTCATTATTTGCATTTGGGCTTCTGTAACCTGGCCATGAAATTTAAATGGAAAATTACACTTGGAAATTAGGAAGACAGAGGGGATGTTTTTGCATGTCTAGCACAGCAAAGAAAAAATAGAATAACCTTTAAGATCACATTTAAGGATACCTTCTTACTTTAGAAACCATCATCTTAAAAATAGATAGTAGACTTGAAAATTTCCTGATAATGCCATTAATAATGCTCTGATAATGCAGACTTTGTGTATTCAAAATGAATCCTGTCACTTGAACAAGTTCATGTACTGTCCTGTAGCAACAGAAGCAAGCAAGGGAGGAAGAACAGGTTGATAAGGAGTTGCTTAGCTGCCAGCCTTCCAGCTACACATTGAGTAACAATTTGGACACTTGTGGATAATAACATTATTGATTAACCTTCTTTATTATCCCTATATTCCCTAATTTTTGGTGGGTGTTTTAAAGGAGGTGGTTCTTCATAAGCACACTACACACCACTGATCCCAAGTGTGATTGCTCTGGGGCCCCATAAGCTGCCCGCTGCGGACAGGACGAAGGCCTATGGAGCAGCCTGACGACCTTCCTCCTAGGCAGCACCACGAGGGAAAACAAGTTTCCCTTCCCAGTGCAGGTGCAGTTGCCAGCCAGGGCCCACGTTGTCAGCAGGGCCAAACCTGGGTTCTCATGTCCCTCCATCCTCTGGCAGCCTGTGGTGGCATCACAGTGACAACCACAGTCCTGGCCAGGGCTTGTGAGCAGCTGCTTCTTCAATCCACCTAACAGATCATTAAGGTATTAGCTTGTTTGCATGTCTGTTTGCTCCGGCTTCAGGTACTTTAGAGCAGGATTTTAATTACCATCTCCTCCACCACATTAAGAGGTGACACGGATAAAAAGGTCTTTGAAGGCTTCCAAGGGGCACAACTCCCCTTTCCACACTTATGCCTTTTTGCTATCCTTCCGGTCCAGCCCCTGCCTAGGCACACTGCCTTTGCAGCACCAAACTCTGCTTAAACTTTAAGCTGCTGAGGGAAAGAAAAGAATGGTGAGGAAGCACTGACACATGAGAGAATTAAGCACAACCCATCACTACAAGAGACTCCTGTTGGTAGCCTCTGCAGAAGGGACGAGGTAAGCACAAGTGGCTCCACTGTCAGACCAACCCAGCTGCTTTGTTCTCAGCTGCATAGGTACATCCATCGGGAAGCTCTTCCATGGTGAACAACTAGGGCTTCCTTTTGCATACACAAATACCTGGAAAGTGTCAGGATAATTCAGCTCCTCCTGCTGAATTTGCTCTTGTCCCTCAGCAGGTGGGACTTACAAGAGATGGAGGAATGCTTTGCACTCACAAGGTGAGCAGCATAGAAGAGAAAATAATGCACAGTTTTGTTATCTTTATTCCACCCTCTAGCTGGGATAAATGTACTTGCTAATTTAATCAGGGGTACACAGCAGTTTCCCAAGTGCTGATTTGCACTACCAGTATGATTTGAAGAAGGACAAGGTGCTGTTTTTGGTGAGCGTCAGAAAGCCTGTGCTGTTGGGTGTTACAGGTGCTTGCAACACAGCCCATCCCTGCCACAGAGAGCTCAGGGCATTCTGGCAAGCCCTCTCCTGCCTCCAGTAGTTGCGCCCGAGGTCACATTCGAATCCCAAACAGACTCATTCAAGAGAGCTTTCTCGGCCAAGGCGTAAGCATGCGCCAGTTCTCTGCTGGCGTTTCTCCACTGAAGCGCTCCCTGGCTGGCACTGGGCTCGCACCAGAGCAGGGCCAATATGTTCACAGCATAAACACACACGGTGTTCGGAGTGAGGTGTGAAAATTGCCCAGAGCTAATGTGGCAGTACAGGCAGTCTTGAGCATAAAGCTACTAGAGAGAGACTTTTCTCCCTGAGCAGTATTTTCAGCCAGGGTGGATGCAGTAGAGTGGCAGCCTATAGTGGCTGTTCTATGTATAATCAATGGTGCAATTTGCTTCTCTGCTTAAAAGTGTAAGTTTTAAAATCATGATTTTCCCATTTTTTCTTTCCATCACACAGTTGCTATATATGTTTAGCTCACTATTCAGCCTGGAACTCATGATGCCTGCGAGAAATGTGCTGCTTTTGGCTTAGGAGCACAGACTCACCTTCATCTTCTTGATAGTTACCCTACAGCTGTGTCACTCTGAACAGGCAGCAAGGGCCCTGGGTGTTTCAAAGTATAGGGAAAATGATGATGACTTGAGGTTTTGGGGTCATAAAATAAAAAATACCAAACCCTAAATTAAGGACTTTATCTGCATTCAAACTGTTGTTACGTTGCAGTGTGGAGGAAAAAAAATCGTTTCAGAGAGTGCTTGCTTTATCTTGCATGTACAGCCGCTGTTGCAAATTTTCTCCATTCCACTCATGCCACATTTTATCTGCTGAGGACTCTCACTGACTATTTGAGACTATCCTGCTTAATTATTTTGCGTATTTTCCAAAATAAGAATTGCAGTTTTTGCTAACCTCTAAGCTAAGTACCTTGAACCTCTGTGAATATTCAGTTTTATAGCAGTACCCATATATCAGTGATAAATACTGCTCACTCAAAGTCCAGTCACCAGATATGTCAGTTTTAACACACCTCCTTCCCAAAACCCAAAGAAATAACATCTCTCTTCTGACTTGTGGTCCCTGCAAGTCCTTTGCTCTGTGTTTTCTTTCATAATAGGACATTTTGCTAGGTCCAAATTACACTTTGATTCTGGTTGTTTACCTGCTTTGCTGGAGCAGAGGTGTGACACTGGACCAAAGCCTTTGCTGGTCTGATAGGTTTCCTGGCAAAGCTCATAGGCTTAGACTGAGCAAAATTAGGAAGGTCTCATTACCTGCTGCCAGAGAGCGCTGAACCAATACAGACTATGCTTATAGACTGCCAGAATATTAGGATTATGTTCTGCTTTAGGAAGGATTTGCAGCAAGTACACCTCAGAACAAAAGTCAGCTCAGTTTATCCTTACTTTTTCACTTACTGTCTTGTTTACAGTATTCTGCTCCAAATCAAGGACAACTCAGAAAGCAGCAGTTTCAGGGAATCTAAAGAACAGCTACAGACAACAGTCCAGACATACCTATGTATTCACTTGCCAAGCAAATATAAGAATTACCATGATAAAGCTTCCCAAAAGTATATAAAATTCAATAATATATCTCTGAGCTGAGAACCACATCTGAAAACAAATATTACTGTTTAAATGAAACAAAAGTTATTTTTAAAAGCATTTTAAATGTGACAGCTTTACATTAAAAAAAAAACAAATTTACAGTAAGTTCAGTCACAGACTTGAGTTTCTGACACCACTTAAAATATGTCATGAAACATGAGTAATGCACACATATGGCATAGTGTTTTGCTCTTGTGTTCCCACAGCCTTCACATGTCACCATAGCTATGCCTCTTCCTCTTGCTGTTGTAGACTTTTCAGAAAAGTCATCACTGAAATGATGAAGGCATCGTTATGCTGCAGGTTTCTAAACAACTCTGTCACACATGTAAACTAAATAACAAAGTAACTCTGATTAAAAGTGGAAAAAATAGGCAAGTCGAATTTAAAATCTTTTTAGCTGTGAGATTTCAAACTCAAACTCCTCTGTAACACGGACTTAAACTGTTAAACCAAATCAAACGCCTACTTGCCTTTACGTGTTTCTTTAAACCAAGCCTTTTAACCCAAGCCACCTTTTTGCACAAATTTCCACACAATACAGACAGAGTCTTACACACTCTTGGATATTTTGTAAACAGACTGCTGATAAAGGATTAGTCTCCTCAAAGGAACGATATACCCCAAAAAAATGATTTCCCACACAAATGCAAGAAACAGCTTTATGCTTTGGAAGCTGAAGATTCCAGAAATAGAACTTGTCATTGAGTGAGTCAGGCAGCTCAGAAAAACTCACCAACCTCTGCAGCCACTTGTAAACTTTCACTGTTATTTCCTCTTTTCAGTTCTACATGTGACTTGCTTTTTACAGCACTATATAGCTTTATCCCTTATCCTTCTCTGAAGAAAAAAGCCATTTTAAGAGAATTTTATATCAGTTACTACAGACAGAAGACATGGATAGAAAATTGGTGCTTAATTATCTGCAGAGTCTGGGTGGACAGTTTGCAGAATTTCCTGTTTTCTTAACAATTATTTTGAAAAGCTGGCATGCTCTTATATGGGGTTTGGGACTTGTTCTTTTAAAGTATCCAGGTCTCAAAATGTGTTTCCTGGAGCACTGCTTCCAAAGCTGTTCTTCGTGAAGCACAAGCTCTCATCTTCTGTAAAACATGCTAAGAAGGAATAGATGATAAAAAGAGTGAGGAAAAAACTGAAGAAACTAGGGATTTTATCAAGAAAGGAATATGCCTAGACTCTCATTTCAACAAATTCAACAGCTAGTGTACACAGTATCAGTGATGCTAGCCTGTCTCTGAAATTCATGTTGTTTTATATTTGTTTATGGATTTTTTTTTCTTTTGCAAAAAATACCCCAAAATGTTTCTACTACATGGACACATATTGGTATTAATTACACTATCAAAAATAAGTATTTATATTCATTAATAAATACTAAAATTACATTAAAGTTGTTATTATAAAGGAAGTCAAAGCATAACCAAATTTTCTATATATATTTTCTATTAAAAATCTCTATATAAATTCAGTATAAAATATATAATCATAAAATTAAAATGTAATTTTTAGTGAAGAACAATTGTGAGTGTATTTGTATGCTGACTATTGTAAAAGGAAATGGAGAGTGAAGAACAGCAGAGGGCAGGGGAACCCCAAACCACTTGTAGAATATTATTTGATTTTGAGGCAGCTGAATGCCTTTTCTTGATAAGATCTGAACTGAGACTTCAAAGTCCTGAAAGCAAGTCACACGATCTCTTTAAGTCTCAGTGCTTCTACTATACAATGTAGCTAGCCGTTAATCTGTCTTACAAGGATATTTTGGACTGTTGAGACGCTACTGTGATGATTGTGACAGGTGCCTTGGAAGCCTAGGATATCTCAAAGACTATTGTATTGAGCGGGAACAGATGCTGTGAACATATGGATTACCCAAGGACTATCATACTCGGGCTGTTATATACATTCTGTTACACAGAATCACAGGCTCAGAGACTGGTTGAAGTTTGGAAGGGACCTCTAGAGATCATCTAGTCCAACCTTCTGCTCCAGCAGGGACACCCTGAGCACGGGGTCCAGGGCAGCATCCAGGCGGGTTGGGAAGATCTCCAGAGAAGGAGACTCCCCAGCCTCCCTGGGCAGCCAGGGCTCTGTGACCCTCACAGGAAAGAAGTTCATCCTCACAGGGAGATGGAACTGCTTGTGTTTCAACTTATACCCACTGCCCCTTGTCCTGTTTCTATCCTATGGGACCACGCACCCATGATCCTGTCACCTATCCCTATTACCTGGACTGAGCAGAGGGGCAGGATCCCCTCCCTCCACCTGCTGCCAATATCCTCCTGATGTAGCCAGGATCCCATTGGCCTTCTTGGCCACGAGGGAACTGCTGCCCCATGGGTAACTTGGTGTCAACCAGGACTCCCAGGTGCCTCTCCGTGGAGCTGCTTTCCAGCAGGTCTGTACCTATTCTGTCCTGATGCCTGGGGTTATTCCTCCCCAGGTGCAGGAGCCTGCACTTGTCCTTATTGAACCTCACGAGGTTCCTCTTTGCCCAACTCTCCAGCCTGTCCAGGTCCCTCTGGATGGCAGCACAGCCCTCCGGAGTGTCGGCCACTCCACCCAGCTTGGTATCGTCCTCAGACTTGCCCAGGGTGCCCTCCGTGCCCTTGTCCAGGTCATTGATGAACAAGTTGAACAGCACTGGGCCCAGGACTGATCCCTGTGGGACACCACTGGCCACAGGCCTCCAACTGGACTCGGCCCCATTTATCACCACCCTCTGAGCTCTGCCATCCAGCCTGTTCTCAGTCTACCTCACTGTACATTCATCCAGTCCACACTTCCAGAGCTCCCTCATAATAATGTTATAGGAGATGGTGTTGAAAGCTGCTGCCTGTAGAAGCCTCTTCCACTTCCTCATCCTGCTCAGGAGGCCTGTAGTAAACTCCCACCACGATGTCGCCCCTGTTAGCCTGCCCTTTAATCCTCACCCACAGGCTCTTGACCTGCACTCCATCCTCCCCTATGCTGAACTCTATACATTCCAGTTGCTCTCTCATGTAAAATGCAACTCCACTACCTCGCCTTCCTGCCCTGTCCCTCCTGAAAAGCCTAAAGCCTCCATTGCCACATTTTAGTCAGGAGAGCTGTCGCACCATGTCTCAGGAATTGCAATGACATCACAGCCCTGCAACTGCACACGCATCTCCAGTTCCCCTTGTTCATCCCCTGTGCTGCATAGAGAGGCACTTTATGTAGAGGCACTTGAGTATTCCAGGTACCATGCATCAGAAATGAGTGTAAAACAGAATTACAGGAGAATAATATCACACAGGCATATTAATTAAATCACTAATAAAGAGAGCAAGTCTGTGAAGCTACATGCCCTGGGGAAAGTGATGCATAATGATTTGCTCTGGTTTGGAGGCTTGACACAGAAGGCAAGCTATGTGGGAAAACAGCATGACCGCTCTCCATAAAAGAGTCTAAAAGCTGATAAATCGGCTCTATCATACCTGCTAGGATCCTGCACAGCAGAGAGGTGAGTGTGTAAGGTACTGTTAGTACATTCTGCCTCTCCAATAGTTCATTGTTCTGTGACAGCTAGGCATTTACCAGTGTATGGATTCAGAGGACGTTAATGCTCTCAGGCTTTGTTCAAACAGCTTTATTGATCTTTATACTATTGATGAGTGTATGGGACAGGAGAAATGAGGCTAATGAGACCTCTAAGCAATAAAACCCTGCCACTAAGTTTACAAGCAGAACAGTCCTTTTGCTGGCATGGCTTATGTCCCTGGAGAAAAAAGTGTGATTTTCCAAGCAGAATTACTCTACTGGTCCAAGCTGCTCCGCCTGTAGTGGGCATTGCTGGTACGGTCAGGTAACCTTGGCTGCGCAGACTAGAGCTCCACTGCTGCCTCTGGGAAAGCAAAGCTGAAGGAGGTGATCTAAACTTAATGCTTCTGGAAAACATCAATAAATTGCAAGTGAGCTGCAACCTAAAACCCCACTGTGCAGAGAAAGAAATACAAAAGGAAAAGGGGAGAGTGAGAGGTCTCAAGAGCTGGCCCTTGAAGAGTCTCAAATAGAGTGGCAACCTCTACAGAATTGTATGCTAAAAGCACAGCACACCTACGGCTCCTCTTTTCTTCAGGTTCACCAAGTCTCTTGAGATGAGACTTGGCAACTGTGATGCTGTGTGTATAAGGAACAGCACTGTTTGTCATAAATATGCATATTTCACTGGAAAGTGCTAACTCAGTTGTCTACTGAAGCGTATGCTCCTGCGAAGGGAAGTCTAACTCAAGTACCAGCCTAGACAGTTTAAATGTGAGAGACAGCACAGAAGTATCA
Organism: Nothoprocta perdicaria; assembly: GCF_003342845.1. Taxonomy (NCBI): domain Eukaryota; kingdom Metazoa; phylum Chordata; class Aves; order Tinamiformes; family Tinamidae; genus Nothoprocta; species Nothoprocta perdicaria. Next base: position 1,658,662 of record NW_020456221.1, on the reverse strand, counting down.
TTCCCCTTCAAGAGGAAATCGCAGGCAGAAGGGGATCTTTGACTGAAGCTTTTATGACTATACATCTGTGCAAAGTGGCTGTGTCAAAAACAAGACTCTGCACCCCAAACTGTCCTTTGGAGCTGCAGGCACAGCTCTTCCCCAGCTAGGAGACCCAGCAAAGCTGTGTCTGAGCCTGCTCCACAGGATCCTTCAGACCATGCGGGAGAGGGAGTCGGAGTGATGGGGGTGAACTGCACTGCCGTTTGAACACCGTCTCTGAAAATGACCTAGAACGACTCTGCCTTTGGGACAGAAACAGCATCTTTCCAATAAGCCCTTTATATACTGCACTTATTTTTAAATTCAAAAGCTCCATGCCTTTTTTTTTTTTTTTTTTTTTTTTTTTTTTCCCTTTAAATTCATCATAGCAAAGTCTTTGGTAGGGGGAAGAAAGCTCCACATTTCTGACAAGTATCAGCAGACCCCAGGAGCTGAGAAGTCAGATTTCTCCCCTGTTTCAACCAACACACACACTACTCTTTCCCCCAAAATACTTGCCCAGTCCTCAGCCACACCAGCTCCAGATGTCAGGAAAAGCACTGAGTGACACGCTGACATGGACACACTACACTAGCACACAGCACCTGCCAGCCAGCAGAAAGACAACCTGCCATCTACAAAAAAAAAAAAAAAAAAAAAAAAAAAAAAAAAAAAAAAAAAAAAAGAGAGAGAGAGAAATGTCAGACAGGTCATTGATTCCGAATGAGCAACACGCTGCACTTGGTTTGGGGTTTTTCTCTCCTTCGGGGAGCGCTCGTTTTACTGGCTCATCCCTCAGCGCCGGGAGCGCGCCTCACACGGCGCCACACCAGCCTCCAGGACACACGAACGGCGGGACCCGCTGCCGAGGGACGGGGGATTTTTCAGAGCCGAAAGCGGCCGGCGCCATCCCCGCTGCCCCCTGCCCGGCCCCGGGCTCCGGGGGCTGCTGGCGGCCGGGCGGCGGCGGCCGTTGGCGCCTAACGGCCGCGCGCTCCCGCCCAATGGCCGCGCGCTCATCGCCCAACGGCCGCGCGCCCTGACCCAACGGCCGCGCGCTCCCGCCCAATGGCCGCGCGCTCATCGCCCAACGGCCGCGCGCCCTGACCCAACGGCCGCGCGCTCCCGCCCCGCACCGGCGGCCGTTTGCCGCGCAACGGCCGCGGCCGCGGCGCCCGCCCCGCACACCTTAGCTCGCTCTAGCAGGCTGACGATGTAGCTGAAATGGGCCATGTCGGTCCCCGCGGACATGGCGCAACGGAGCCGCCGGCGCTGCGGCCGCCGGCGCCCGAGGCAGCGGCGCGAGGAGTTCATGTGTGGCGGCAGAGGCGGCGGGCGGGCGGCTACCCCCGGAGCGCTCTGCCCGCCCTCTCCAGCGGCACCTCCTGGGTGCCGGCAGCGGCACGTGTGCCGCGTATATGCACCCGCAGCCCCCGCGCCTCCTGCCAGCCCATCACCTCGAGATGGTGCGCACGCAACAAGCGCCTTTGAAAGCCCTTTGAGGCTCCTGCACACCTGCGTCTGCTGAAGGAGGGGAGCAGACAGGCAGGCCCTTTCCAAAGAGAGGGGTTTGAAAGCTGCACCTCAAAATGGGGGGCATACATAACGCATCTGTCCAAAGGCACCGTGTTCTTCCTCAATTCCAAGCTCTTGTTTAGGTGAAAGGGCATGTAAGCACATCCGTAAAGCATAACATGTACTGATGCAATGTATGTAACTGTGAGGATGAGCTGCGTGACTCTTTGCACTTGGCTAACAGCATGCTTTCAGGGTAACTCAAACAGGAGGAAAACGCTTGTTATCTATTTTGATGTATTCCAGAACCTGATACTGCCACTGAAGATGAGAAGGAGCAGGGTGCCTGTACGTAGTGGAGGCAGCAAAACAGATCCCGGCACCCTTAAGTACTGCAGGCCAGGTGAGTAGCTGCTCGAGGCAGGCAGGCTGCAGGGCTCAGGGCCGATGAGAGGGCCAGCTGCAGCGAGGGGTGCTGCAGAACCATGCGCTGGTGCCGCGGGACACCCGGGTGGATGTCCCGAGCCGCAGGCAGGCAGCATGCTGCACTCCATGTCCCTGGCTCGCTCTGAGCTGAGGCAGAAGCCTGCTCCTGGTGGAGGCACGGAAAGGCATTCCCACCACCACCTGGCTCGTCTCTTCCTCCACTGCTCCTACAATCACCCCCAAAGTCCCCCCTGTCACAAGACTCGGGGAGAAGGGCCAACAGGTAGATTCCCACCTGCTCTAATCTCCTTTTTCTCTCCTTCATCTGGCTTATCTGGCCATGTCAAAACAAAAATGTGGAAAGGGGTAAGATACTCTTTGCACTTTAGATACCAGTTAGCCCATGAAGCACAGCACTGCATGTGTTATAAAATACCCTTCAGTATGTTTTTACCAGTATAATGTATCACTTTGGAGGCTGTATTTCCTAAGCTTACAGATACAGTAGTAATGTTATCCCAGATTCTTTTTACAGGTTACTCACTGAAACAATATACCCCATCTTTCTCAGGAAATGGGACACAGGAATAGCTATCAGGCTTTTCTGTTACTAGATACCATACAATTATATATATCAGATAACTCATTAACCAAATAGATTGTTATTGAGATAGAGACTTTCAAGAGGCTTCAGTGCTCCCCGTATTGCTTTTGTGCGAGGAGCTGAGGAACACACAATGGGGAGAGGCACAGGGGACACACAACTGTCATCGCCCATACAGTTACGAAGCTCTCAATACATAATTTAACATGATGTGAGATGTTTCCTTTCTCTGATCTTATTCCAGCTCAGTAAATGGCACTCATGTGGGACATTTTCACTACTGTAATTCCTTTGGCAAGCACTGACCGCAGTCAGGAAGCAGAGCTTGCTCAGCTTGGGACGGTGGAGCGTCTAAGGGAGTGTGTCACATCTCCCAGGCTGCTCACATGGTCGCTTTGAGGACTGTGCACAGTCCTGATGCACGCCTGGTTGTCAAGGAAGGCTGTACCACAGTATCAGTGTAACCACAGCTGAGCAGCAAACATACCTTTGCCCTTGCCATTCAGTAAAGACCTGCCCTTTGAAAAGCTGAGGAATTTACAGCCCTTTTGGCTCTGTGATATGGAAGACAACAGCTCCTCATACAGCAGTTTATCACACTAAAAACCTTTCAACTGCTTGAGGCGTGTCTACCTGAATCTCGTTGCAGGTGTGGTAAGGCATGCTAAATGGCCCACACCAATCCCCCAAATCACAGGAGACGAGACGAACCCCACGACTATTCTGAAGGGGTTGCTCTGTTGCCTTGTGCTCTTCGGCTGTGAATGACACTGTTATCTTGAATGAAGTGTGCTGAATTTCTGTCTGCTGTCTCATGATTTTTTGCTCCACCAGAGTGTATTGTTTTGCATCTCTTTGCTATACTGGACATTTCTGACCAGCCTGAGGCAGAATTCTGGGGCTTGCGATTGAATGGAAAAGCTTCCCCTTCTTTCCCCTTCTTTCCCCTTCTTTCCCCTTCTTTCCCCTTCTTTCCCCTTCTTTATCTCTTGCTTTTATTAAATCTATCAACAACACAAGCACAGCTTGCAATGATGTGCTATGCTTTTCGTTACAACATGCCATAGAGATGTAAATACAGCTCATATGATGAAGTCAATTGAGGCAAGAAGGATACTGAGGGCTCTTTTCCTGGAGCAGTTTTATTTCTGAGGAAGCTTTACTGCCGCTGTTGTTCTTCCAGGTGTGGGTGCCTGTCTGTGACAGGTGAATAGCAGGATGTTGGTTGTCACAACCTACTTTGGCTTTGATCTAGCAGCTTCAGCAGTGACATATCTGTACAACAGCTCTGACCACGAGTCCTGTATAGCAGCCCTCTCCTCCATCAGCCCTACAAAAAAGCTTTTTCTGCAGGCACGCGGGCACTTGAGTAACATTAGCACAGGCTGTCTCCATAGATCCAGAACAGTTAGGAATTTAGGACTGCTCTCTGCAAGAGAGCAGTGGCCTCCTTCCTGTGGCCCTTCTGCAGGACCCAGCTTACCTTCCCTCGCATGGGATAAAGTCCGTGCCAGGCTTTCCCTCGGGTAGCTCGGCCTGACAGTGGAATGTGCCCTGGGATGGCTGCAGACAGGTGGGCACGATCGGCCTCCCTTCACAGCTGCTGGTTAGGAAACTTTCTCCCCTCTTGGAAAGCACTCCCTGCCTTTCAGGGAGCCTTGGCGAGGTAGGCTGGAGCAGACCAGAAATAGCTGAGGGCTCCGCAGCTGCTCCATCAATCTCAAAGCACGTTCTGTTATACTGAAAGTAAATAGTAGAATGATTCAAGCTGTTTTATGCCACTTAGTCCTGAAATAGGTCTCCAAATACAAAGGTGGCTCAAACCAGACTACCCAGACTGATTTGAACCAGTGACTACCAGCAGAAAATCTAGATGGGTATTATAATCCTGAAATGCCATGTGACAAAGCACTGTCTAGGCACATTGATATGGAAATTCAATTGTAAAAAAAATTGTATTTTATGACCTGTGAAATGTGTTTATTCTTAACCCACAGTAGTGACAGCTCTATATTTGCTGTCAGATTTCCTTCTCTAGCTTCTTTTCTGCTTCTGAAATGAATCTGAGCTGTGATACTATTTTTTTCTACCCCCGCCAGTGTCCGAGATGTTATCCTGTTTCACTATAGAGCGAACGCACTCAAGAACGTGCCCTTTATACGAGCCCGGGCTCTTGCCCAAGGGGCTTCCCCCACCACAAGTGTCTGCTCCTGCTTAAAATTGTTGGCCATTGTTGCATGAGGAAATCTACTTAAACGTGTTTGGAAACAGTTACAATATGGAAAGGATCAATAAAATCAATTCAGTACTGAGGAGAGGTGGCGGGCTTCCATTTTACAGTATTCACAGGGAAATGGATCTGTATAATGTACTTCCATCTCACAGGACTCACACATTTTTGACAGCTTCAATGCCACTGCAAAAAAAGACAATGTTATAGGTAGTGGAAAACTATGCTAGCATTCAGTATGGCCTACTTCACTGCTAGATTGTACCTTTGAATAAATATTTGAAACACTGGAAAAACCCTTACACATGTCTCTGATGTGAATTGTGACCTACATTGATTCTCATAGCAGCATTCAAAGGATCCAATTCCAGCAATTCTAAAGAGAGTTGGTGTAAATAGTTTATGAATTTTCTCTAAACAGCTTCCTTCCATTGGGAATGATGTTGATGGGAACTGTCACTAGCTGAAAAAATACGCCATGAAGCAGACGAGCCCTTTCAATGTCTAGAGTTTTTACGGGCAGTATAAATGCAACGTAACCAAATTGTGTTTCAAACCCATCCCCAGATGTTCCTTTAGGCAGGATGGTGCGATGTTAATTTTTTTCCATTCTCATCCATGGTGTTCTGGGGCAGAAGGAGGAGGACAACGCGCTGGAGTCTCTCAGTGAGCAAGACAGGGAGCTGCCTCCTTTGGCATTACCCTGGCCTCAGCCGAGCTTGCACTGGATGCGCAGGGCAGGCCACCGGGCTCTGCTGCTCCTGCTGGCAAATCCCACTTTGGATCCGGACGTGGTGATTCCCTGGAAACACTGTGCCCCCCTCCGTGACGCTGCTGTCTGTTCACCCCTCACTTGGTGTGGAGAACTTGGTTTTACATCCCTAGCTCCATCCGAGCACATCCTCCATGTTCTCTAGCCTTCCTTAGCGCCTAAAGACAAATGCAGTAAAATAAGGTGGTCACTTTCAAATGCACTGACGTTGTTTGACTTGGTTCACAAAGGGCCAGCTGTGACGTGTTCAGACCTCTCCCACACCAGAGGTATCTACCTCTAGGCTTTTTGCCTTTCTCCACTTAACACCACCATGAACACTTCCAGACACCTATGGATACACAGGGCACCACACCCAAAAGGAAGGTTAGACTGAAAACTGTATCTGTGTTACAGCCTATCCGTCTGGATGATTTCCTCTTAGACTGTCACACGTGACACTGGTGCAGTATCACATGCCCCCGGGAACAAGTTCATTTAGGAAATACGGGTTAATTATGTAGAGTACTATTAATATTTAATATATTGAGTATGTTATTATACATTTATAAGGAATCAGCCAAAGTATGTAATGATGCATGCCATGAATGCCTAATGTAGTGGCCATTTCATGCTACAAATACAATTCATCATATTTGACAACATAATTTCTTATAGCTAGAGTTTCAAAAATAATAGAATGAAACATTGCAGACTGATTCTATTAATTTACTTGAAAGAATTTTGCAACAAAGAAATCCGAAATGTGGAAATTAAGGAAAGATGAGTAAAAGACTGCAGTGATACATATTTTAGTGATTTATATGTTCAACTTCTCAAAGAGACAGGTCTGTAACAGTGAAGGCTCTGAAGAAAGTTAGGCCTGAAAGGCTTTTCACACCCAGCTAGCCCTTAAAAGAGTATCGCATCGCTCTACAAAGTTTGCTTAATCCATGTGTTCCAGGTTTAAGTGCATCTTGTTGGAGCTTAAATTCAGGTATAGCAGCAGGCGGGCTCCTGCACTTGTTTTTAAGCTCAGCTACACCAAGACTGTTGGAGTTCACTTTTGTTTTTCCAAACAGTATGTCCTGTGTTTGTTCAACTAAATTTTTCGTATGTATTTACCAGGCAGTTAATGCAGACTTTAATCCCCACTTTAATCACTGTGCACTGAATTTGCACAACACAATAAGGTCTGTGTTGGCCCTATTGTGCTTGCATTAGTCTGGGGCCTACTGTCCCTGCCTGCTGTGCACCGCAGCAGAATGGGCATTTCTCACCACCTGCCCGTCTCTCACTGCTCTGCCTTGCCCTGAGCAGATCCTGTGATCCACTTTCAACACCAATATCCAGCTGGGGTGAGCACTTGCACAAAGGGCACCACAAATGCTGGAGGAGCCTCCCGGAGCGCTGCAGCTTGGCCAAGACGGCAGCGGTGGGGCAGCAGCTCTGCGCAAGCAGGCCCCAGTCTGGGGAACTCTCGCACCTCCCTCCCCTCTCTAAAGTGCCAGTGAGGTCTCAGAGATTCCCGGGATAAACAGAGTTGTCCCCTGTATATAAAGTGACATATAGTACTGAATGGAAGGCCCAAAATCCCCGTCACTCACGGGATGTTACCTACAGTCCATCTACAAGGCCCGTTGTTCCTAGCAAGGGCAACCCAGAAGGGTATGTGTGCAGCCGTTTGCGCCATGAGGAGCCCCGATGCTTGGGACAGGCCCCCGAGTCGAGGCTGGCCAGGGCAGGGGAACACGGCTCCGTTCGGGGCCGAGTCTCCCCCGCATGGTGGTGGCGGCAGGTCCCGCTACGTGACCCAGAGCCGCCGTGCCGGGGGCACGGGCTGCCCCGCGTCCCGCACGAGAGCGAGAGCGGCCTGCGGGCGGCCGCCTCAGCGCTGCAGGACGGCTGCCGAGCAGGCAGGGGCACTGCCCGAGGGCACCGCTCTGCAGACCAGTGCGCAAACACCCTTCCCAAATTTCACTCATCGGAAATCTCCAAGGTTCTCCATTAACTTCCTTTTTATTCCTTTGACTTCTACAGGCTTTCTGACAATTCAGTGGTTCTCCCTGGCTTGCAAAGGCCTCCCAGGCACACCAGCCTAAGTGAGTGGAACGGGTTTCCCTCTCATTCAGCTGTAACTCACAAACTTCAGGGAGTCATGCTTGCTTTGCCCAGCTGTGAAGGAGAGCAAAGTTAAGGGCCTGCTGCTCTGCCAAAGGCAGCTCCCTCCAGTGTCCTCCCAAAAACACTTCCCAGACAAGGAGTTTCAACTGGTAAGGTCAAGTCAAACCATTTTTCCATTAGCTAGAAATGCTACATTACTTATGTCTTTTTCCCCCTACCTTCCTACTTTTTACTCTTTTCAGGTATAGCTGAGGTGAGTGAAATAAGTTTTGTTTGCAAAGGGACATCTGGTGTTGTTTTATGTTGTTTGTTTTGCCATGATTAAATTGTCGTCAAGAACAATCAGCTCCCAATGAATTTCAGTAAATTCACAGAACGGTCTGGCCTAGAGCTGTCAGTGACCCTTAGGGGCCTCTTTGACTTCTGTCGTGTCCCAGTCTTCCTTTGCGGGTACTTGCACAGTTGCTGGCACAGACCTTCACCAGAACCTGACTGAGATCAGAACACCTGTTTCTGAATGAAAACCACTCCTCCTGTCTGCTCCGAACATGGTGTCCTGGGGGAGCGGCCCACGGCTCAGCCTGCTGCGGTGGCAGCGCGGGAGGAGGCCGCTGACCAGCAGGGAACCAGGCGGCTCCCGCTCCAATCCTGCCACATCAACAGCTGCTGCAGATCCCATTCAGTCTCCGTTTTGGACGGGAGCTCGTGGGAACTGATCTCTTCAGAGCGTGCGGGGTCCCCGGCTCCAAGAGCAGCCCTCCCTGGAGACAGGCGTCGCGCGCCTCTCGGGCGCCGGCCTGCGTGCCGGCCTGGGCTGCGGCAGCCCGCGTGCCGGCCTGGCCTGCGGCAGCCCGCGTGCCGGCCTGGGCTGCGGCA